>NW_024045093.1:3049344-3332288 GCF_015852505.1 Tachyglossus aculeatus
ACCTGCCTATTTAATGGTTGCTTCTGCATGTTAATTGTGAACTGCTCTCTGTGATGTCATCATCTGCTCATTTTATTATTACCATCGAATGTTAATTGTTAACACTTATTAAAAGCGTTTCACCATATGCTTATTTTATTGCCCTCACATGTTAATTATTAACTGATCTATGTGATGTCATCATCTGCTTATTTTATTGCCATCGCATGTTGATTGCTATCTACCCACTCTACTGTCATTTACCTTGCTGACTGACTTCACCATAAACTATCAATTCCCCTGCTTCCAGCTGCCCTTCCCATTCCTCACCTTCCCCTTCGCCTCTCCAGCCAAGCTCTTCCCCACCTTTCCCCCTCCCCCACACCTCCATCTCAACCCCTCCCTAGAATCCCTCTGTACGAGCGCAAACCCTCTACCCCTCCATTCCAACCCCTCCCTCCCCTCCTCCCCGCCCCCACCACATCCCAGTTCTCCTTTCTCGTCGCCACCCCCTCTTTCCCCTCTCTCCACCCAGACCCCCTGCCAACTCATTCCAATCCAAATCCTCCCCACCACGCGCACCCTTTCCCCTCCTTCCCCTCCTTCCACAGCTGCTTCCTCGTGTGGTCTTTGGAACCCTCGCTCCATTATAGGTAAGCTCCCTTTCATCGCTGACCTGTTCCTTTCCAGCTCTCTCCTCCTGGCCCTAACTGAAACGTGGCTCACTCCAGATGACACGGTCTCTTCTGCTGCTCTTTTCTTTTTTTTTTTTTGTGATGGCATTTATTAAGCGTTTACTATGTGCAAGGCACAGTCCTAAGCTCTTCTTCTCCCACTCCCCCAGACTCACCTGCAAAGGAGGAGGTGTCGTCTTCCTTTTTGCACCCCAATGTGGCTTTTGCACTACCCTCCTCCCCCTTCCCTTTCCTTCCCCTCCTTTGAAGCCCATATAATTCGCCTTTACCACCCACTCCAGATTCTTGTAGCCGTCATCTACCGACCCCCTGGCCCCACCTCCAACTTTTTTTAATGACTTTGACCCCTTTATCACCTTCCTTCTCTCCCTTTTCATGCTCACTCTGATCCTCGGAGAATTCAACATTCACGTGGATGTCCCTGGTGACTACTCTGCCAAACGCCTTCTATCTCTCCTTGCCTCTTCCAACCTCCTGCTCCACTCCACCTCGCCCACTCACCAACTTTGTCACAGCCTCGACCTCATCATCTCCTACTGCTGCTCTATCTCCGCCCTCACCAACTCTGAAATCCCTCTCTCTGATCATAACCTTCTCATTTGCCTCTTCACTCACACTCCTCTCCTGTGGGGAACAGCAGGGCCAAGTAAACAAGGAACCAAGAGGAGAGCTGTGGCCAAAAGGCTGGTCTCTGTTATCACAGCCTTGTACAGGCAAGAGTTACTGGTTATCGGCCTTACGACCTTGCATAGACAGGTGTTACTTGTTACTGGCCTTGAAGGCTACAGAATTGCTGTGTTAGCTACAAACACAGGAACACGGAAAAATACTGAATGTGACTGAAAGATATAAAAGTCTTGCTGCTTAACCCAATAAACGATTTCGTGCTTAACCTAGCCGGAGTTCGTGCCTTCATACACCACAAATGGCACCCGAATCGGGAATACAAATCTGAACTTATGATCCGGTGGTGTACCTGCGGCTGGACGGAGGATATGAATTCATAAAAGATTCGGCCGATTACCAGGACATCACCATCCGCAGGACGGAATGGTGAGCAGCCACGGAAGAATTGACAGCATGGGGCAATCAGCTACGAGAGAGCAGAAGTTGCATCTTGAGATTTTGCAACGTATTTTAAAGGAGCAAGGGTTTAAGGTGCAACCCCTACCACTGGTCCAGTTATTAGTATGGATTCGGGATCATTGTACATGGTTCCCTGAAGGTGGTTCTTATGATCTTACCTTATGGCAAAAGGTGGGTCAGGAGCTACAGACTCGTGAAAGCTTGTCCCAGCCCCTACCCAAAGGGGTACTGATTACATGGAGAACTGTTTTTACGGCGCTGCGGGCGCTGCATCCCGCTGAACGGGTGCTGCAGGAGGTGCCGGCGACACGCGTCTTGGGGGCAGGGAGTGATCAGGAGGACTCCCTGTCCTTTGAAGTTTTGTCACCAACAGAAGAATTGGAGCCGGTGTACCCTGCTGTTCCGGATCCCGAGGACTTGTATCAGGACCAGGATCATAATGACTCTGGCGGTCCTTCTGACTATGGGACTGCGGAACCGAAGGAGGGATTTGATTTATACCCGCCTTTGGCCCCTCTTACAATGACGGCTGCTGCCGCGCCCACAGCAAAGGACCTTTTGGACACCCAGCGCCTGCAGGCGGTATCCCGTTCGTCGATCGTTCACCCCCCCACCCCTTGCTCCCCCTTCGTCTGCTGCGCAGCCATATTTATATGCTGTGCCTGCTACGGCGTAGCCTGCCTATGCCGGGGCCCTTTCGGGCTGCCGGCAGGAGGCATTGCGCCAAGGGGATGTACAGCTACTGCAAGCGATGCCGGTGGTGTATCCTCCCGGGCGGCCGGCTCAATATGACTCTCATCCTTATGAGTTGATTGAGGAGTTGCGGAAAACTGTTCACGATTATGGGTTACAGCCGTCCTACACAGTGAATCTAATAGTGGCTGTCTCTGAATCGTATGTGATGACACCCCATGACTGGCGCACTTTGCTGCGTTTGTTACTTAGCCCGGCACAGTACTCTTTGTGGGACTCTGAATATCGGGAAGCTGTTACCCTGCAAGTTATGGATAATACTGCTAACAATAGTAATCTTGGGGTGGATGAGTTAGCAGGGCAAGGGCAGTTTGCCATGCCCCAAGCATAGGTTCAATTAAACCGGGTGGCCTTTACCCAGGCTGCCTCCTTAACCATGAAAGGCGGTAGTCGTCTGGAAAGGTGCCTCGGATGCTCGGGAATCGGACGTTTTCCAAGTACAGGGATCAACCCAGATGGCGGAATTGGCCACCGCTGTGCCCACCTTTGAATTATTTGCATCAGAAGCTCTGAATCTGATAGTAGATTCTGCGTACGTCTCGGGTATAGTCCAACGCCTGGAAGGGGCCTTTATTAAGGAAGTGGAGAATCGCCTCTTATTCCAATTGCTTCTGCGATTATCGCACCTGTTAACACAAAGGTCTCAGCCGTATTTTGTCGTCCATATCAGATCACATACGGCACTGCCTGGCCCGCTGACCGAGGGCAATGCTCTAGCGGATGCTTTAACAATGCATGTAGTACGGCCAAATCTGTTGACTCAGGCGCGGCTTTCACACGAGTTCTTCCACCAGAATGCGCGGTCTCTGCACAAACAATTTTCGCTGACTATTCAACAAGCGCGGGATATTGTTCGCGCTTGTTCTGATTGTCAGCAACTGTCCTCAGGACCTATTCCTGCGGGGGTAAATCCCCACGGCCTTCGATCCAATGACATTTGGCAATCCGATGTCACTCCTGTGGCCGAATTTGGTAGAATGCGTTATGTTCATGTTACTGTTGATTCCTTCTCGCATCTTGTTGTGGCCACCGCCCATGCAGGTGAAAAGGCTCGTGATGTGGTTTGACATTGGTTGCACTCTTTCGCCGTCATGAGGGTCCCGGTGACTGTAAAAACTGATAATGGTCCCGCCTATGTCTCTCGTAGGGTACAACTCTTTCTCCAAGATTGGGGGGTGCGCCATATCACTGGTATCCCTTATTCCCCTACCGGGCAAGCCATTGTGGAACGGATGCACCACACGCTTAAAGCTTTGTTGTTTAAACAAAAGAGGGGGAATCCCACGGGAATGACTCCCCAGGAATGGTCTTTACTGGGCACGTATTCTTGATCCACCCATCTTCGTACCTATAACCTGGTGGGATTCTACACCACCTATCGGGAATAATGACACTGAATGGATAGGTGGGGTATGGATGCCCCCGGCGACAGCCGGACGATCTGACAATGCTAGTTTTTTTGCTCTCAACAATCCTGAGATTGTAACTGACATTCCACCCCTTTGTCTGACAACTAGTAATGACAGCCACATCGGCTGTATTCCATTGTCGCCTCAACAACACCTGATAGTGAGGGACAAACGTTCAACAAAGAATTACACTTTAATAAGCATCCCGGGTGTGTCTGGAACATCATCTCTCCACAACCTGACGGAAGTGGGGATATATACCCCCGACTTGCCCCGTTGTATGGAGGACCCACTCGCAAACAACGCACGGATAAACTGGCAGCCATGTCGCGGGCTCGGTCCTGATCCTGTTGGCGTCAACGGAACTACGGGAACTATTTTGGACTGGGGCAGGCCCTCATGGGGTTTTGTGGGACCCGGCGAGCAACCACTCTGTTGGGTTCGGCATCCATAACCACAGTGTATCCTGGCATGGCGGTGGGTTGGCTGGGCCCCTTTTACAGTTTTATATGCCCACCAACAACACCACTTCCCCATTGCATACGGGAATTTGGCATTAAGGCTTCGCGTTTATTAATCGTACCTTATGGAATCTCGCCCTGTCTAATCATACAGCTAACGCTACACAGTTATGAACTGATCCAATTATGATTTGCACCTCACATCCCTATGTCTTTGCGATGGCACGGCGGCTACCATAAGCCACTGGAACCACACCTACTGTATTAACCCGACCAATTTATGGTATGGGAATTGTTTCTCTTCTTTAGATGCACTCTTTATATTTAAACAAAAGAGGGGGAGATGCGGGGAACAGCAGGGCCAAGTAAACAAGGAACCGAGAGGAGAGCTGTCTCTGTTATCACAGCCTAGTACAGGCAAGAGTTACTTGTTATCGGCCCTACGACCTTGCATAGACGGGTGTTACTTGATACTGGGCTTGAAGGTTACAGAATTGTTGTGTTAGCTATAAACACAGAAACATGGAAAAATACAGAATGTGCCTGAAAGATATAAAAGTCTTGCTGCTTAACCCAATAAACGAGTTCGTGCTTACCCTAGCCGGAGTGCGTGCCTTCATACATCACACTCTCCCCTATAAATCTATGTTACTACCCCACAGAGACCTCCGCTGTCTCGGCCCCAACCATCTTTCTGAGTGCCTCACACCCCACTTCGCCTCCCTTTCCTCTCTACCCAATCTTGATGACCAGATTACTGCTCTCAACTCTACCCTCTCTACTCAGCTCGGCACGCTCGTTCCCCTTTCGCTTCGCTGCTCTCAAACCACTAACCCACAGCCTAGGATCACTGCCACTGTCCGCCTCCTTCGCTCTTATGCTCGAGCTGCTGAAGGCTGCTGCGGAAAGTCTGAACACCAGGCCAACCTTGTTCACGTTAAGGTTATCCTTTCCTGCCTTTGCTTTGCACTCTCCTCTGCCAGGCAAAATTATTTCTCCTCCCTAACATCCATGCCCATCATCTCCGTCAGCTCTTCCATAAATTTAACTCCCTTCTCAGGCCCCCTGTTCCTCCCCCTCCTCTATCCCTCACCCCCAACGATCTGGCCTCCTACTTCATTAGTAAAATTAACTCCTTCAGGTCTGATCTCCCAGAAGTCACCCCTTCCCCTTCTCCATCCCCCCGGCTCTCAACCCTCTCCGCTACTCTCCCATCCTTGACAGCAGTATCTTCAGATGAGATCTCCTCCCTCCTCTCAAGTGTTACACCATCCACCTGTGATTCTGACCCCATTCCCTCTATTCTTATGAAATCCCTTGCCCCTTCCCTCCTCCCCTCCTTAACTTCCATTTCCAACCACTCATTCTCCACTGGTTCCTTCCCCTCTGCGTTCAAACATGCCCATGCCTCACCCATCTTAAAAAACCCCACTCTTAACCCCACCTCCCCTTCTAGCTATCGCCCCATCTCCCTCCTACCATTCCTTTCCAAACTCCTAGAACGAGTCATCTACACACGCTGCCTTGAATTCCTCAACACCAACTCTCTCCTTGACCTCCTCCAATCTGGTTTCCATACCCTACACTCCACCGAAACTACCCCCTCAAAGGTCACCAATGACCTCCTTGTTGCCAGATCCAATGGCTCCTACTCTATCTTAAACCTCCTCGACGTCTCAGCTGCCTTCAACACTGTGGATCACCCCCTTCTCCACAACACGCTATCCAACCTTGGCTTCACAGACTCCATCCTCTCCTGGTTCTCCTCTTATCTCTCCGGACATTCATACTCAGTCTCCTTTGTGGGCTCCTCCTCCCCCTCCCATCCTCTTACTGTAGGGGTTCCTCAGTTCTAGGTCCCCTTCTGCTCTCTATCTACACTCACTCCCTTGGTGAACTCATTCGCTCCCATGGCTTCAACTATAATTTCTACACTGATGACAGCAAAATCTGCATCTTTGCCCCTGTTCTCTCTCCCTCCCTACAGGATCGTATCTCCTCCTGCCTGCAGGACATGTCCATCTGAATGTCTGCCCGCCATCTAAAACTCAATATGTCCAAGACTGAACTCCGTATCTTCTCTCCCAAACCCTGCCCTCTCCCTGAGTTTCCCGTCACTGTAGATGTCACTACCATCCTTCCCGTCTCACAAGCCCACAACCTTGGTGTCATCCTCGACTCCGCTCTCTCGTTCACCCTAAACATCCAATCCGTCACCAAAACCTGCCGGTCTCAGCTCCACAACATCGCTAAGATCCGCCCTTTTCTCTCTTACCCAACATTTCTCTGGGTTTCTACCTCTTCAACATCCACTTCCTTAACCATATTGACATAGAGAGTTCAACGGCTTTGCTCTCGGGAAGAACTGCTGCAGTGGTCCCAACTACAGCTGTGAGCAGGAGCGGCAGAACAAGCTGGTGTATAGGAACTCAATCGCTCCCACGGCTTCAACTATCTTCTCTACGCTGATGACACCCAAATCTACATCTCTGCCCCTGCTCTCTCTCCCTCCCTTCAGGCTCGGGTCTCCTCCTGCCTTCAAGACATCTCCATCTGGATGTCTGCCCGCCATCTAAAACTCAATATGTCCACGACTGAACTCCTTATCTTCCCTCCCAAACCCTGCCCTCTCCCTGACTTTCCCATCACTGTTGATGGCACTACCATCCTTCCCGTCTCACAAGCCCGCAACCTTGGTGTAATCCTTGACTCCTCTCTCTCGTTCACCCCTCACATCCAACCCATCACCTAAACCTGATGCGCTCACCTCCACAACATTGCCAAGATCCACCCTTGCCTCTCCATCCAAACCACTACCCTGCTGGTTCAATCTCTCATCCTATCCCTACTGGATTACTGCATCAGCCTCCTCTCTGATCTCCCATCCTCCTGGCTCTCCCCACTTCAATCTACACTTCACGGTGCTTCCCGGATCATCTTTGTGCAGAAACGCTCTGGGCATGTTACTCCCCTCCTCAAAAATCTCCGGTGGCTGCCAGTCAACCTACACATCAGGCAAAAACTCCTCACTCTCGGCTTCAAGGCTATCCATCACCTCGCCCCCTCCTACCTCACCTCCCTTCTTTCCTTCTACAGCCCAGACCACACCCTCCGCTCCTCGGCCGCTAGCCTCCTCAGTGGGCCTCGTTCTCTCCTTTCCTGCCACCGACCCCCGGCCCACATCCTCCCCCTGGCCTGGAATGCCCTCCCTCTGCGCAGCGGCCAAGCTAGCTCTCTTCATCCCTTCAAAACCCTACTGAGAGCTCACCTTCTCCAGGAGGCCTTCCCAGACTGAGCCTCCTCCTTCCCCTCCCCCTCCTCCCCCTCCTCATCCCCCCCCGCCTTACCTCCTTCCCCTCCCCACAGCACCTGTATATATGTTTGTTGATATTTATTACTCTATTTATTGTACTTGTACATATTTACTATTCTATTTTTTTATTTTGTTAATATGTTTTGTTTTGTTGTCTGTCTCCCCCTTCTAGACTGTGAGCCCGCTGTGGGGTAGGGACCGTCTCTATATGTTGCCAACTTGTACTTCCCAAGCGCTTAATACAATGCTCTGCACACAGTAAGCGCTCAATAAATACCATTGATTGAATGAATGAATGAATAGGAGGGATGTCATTAGCAGTATCCATGACCAGCTCCTGGGTGCTAGGTCTTTACAAGTTCCCAAGCATAAGGGATCCAGGCTCAATCCTATTCCCATGGCAATAGAACAGCATTAGGGTACCAGATCCCAGTTAAGTTTGCTGTGAGGGCTCTTGTGCATATATCAGTTCAATCACCCTTTATACAGGAACAGTTGATTCTGTGATGTGATTGAGTTGGAAAATATTTCTTACATTTGTGTCTATCCTGTATAGACACGTGCATGACAATCAGTCTGACAATAGAAGTATGCTCTTGTCTCATAACTCTACAGACTACCTCACTATTTTTGCATCAGTGACTATTGATGACTGTGGACATTAATCCATAATGCTTACGTACATATCTTCAAACTCTGTTGTGACACGTACCTGTAATTTATTTTAGTGCCTGATTCCCCCACTAGATTATAAGGTCTTTGAGGGCAGTGACAATGTCTACTAACTTTATCATACTTGTTCAAGTCCTCGGTACGAGGGTCTGCACATAGTAGGTGCACATAAACACTAGTAATAATATTTATTATGTTCTTAGTCTATGCAGGACACTGTACTAAGTACTGGGAATCATCGTATTGTCCCTTGAGGAACTCAAAAACTGTGGCTAATAATTGCGGTATTTGTTAAGTGATTACTTTGTGCTAACGACTGCATTAAGCTCTGAGCTAGATACAAGAGCATCAGATACAACATGGAGCTCACAGTCTACGTAGGAGGGAGAACAAGTATTGAATCTCCATTTTGTAAATGAGAGAACTGAAGCAAAGAGAATTGAAATGTCTTGCTGAAGATCACATACCAGGCAAGTGGCAGAACTAGGATAAGAACCCATGTCATCTGACTCTCAGGCCTGTTCCCTTTCCACTGGGTCACACAGATTCTAACTGATTGATGTGCTCTAGGTAAATATTCATATTGATTTCACTGGGAAGGTTACAGATATATGTCTCCCAACATTTCTGGGGGATTGCTGATCAGCATCAGAAATTCCCCACTCCACGTGCTTCAGAGATGGGACTCTCACATCCTGCAGATGGGAAGTTGAGTGGCAGGACAAAGGTCAGCAAGACCAGTAGAGGGAATAAAACCTGGGGTTTAAAATCAGAGATCAGCAGGGATTCTGAGTCTGTCGGGGGTGTTGTGCAATCCAAGAAGATGACAGAAATGGATGTGATATGGGACGATGGTGAGGTGTCTTGATTGCATAGTGGGGAGAGCAGAACGCAGTGGGTCCCCAGAAGAAGTGACTGATGCAATGAATTTAAACGGTGGGTAGTTGAATGTGGAGAAGCTCACGGAAACTACAAACTGGGTCAATGGGGTGACAGACGGCTTGGGATCTCAAGTGTGGGACAAATTGATAGTAAAAAAGTTCACAATGGAGATCCGGCCCCTCGTGTGCTAACGTGCAACTTCTCCCTCTTCACATCAGACATACCACAGTTCTTCACACATTCAAAACCCTGTTTATATCCCTCCTCCTTCAACAAGACTTCCCCAATTGCTTTGCCAGTACTCTGAGCCATCCCATCCTTTCAGCCAACTCTAGTACTTACGAATGTATCTATTACCAACGTCAGCACTGATGTGTATAAGCACTTAGTCAATTTTTGAGCCACTTGGGTTGTAAATGCTTCCAATTTGTTTCCCCCACTAGAGTGTGAGGGAAGGACATGTGTCACTTAATCATTCTATACTTCCCAAGTGCCCAGTACAATGAATTGCTCCATATAGGTGCTCAATAAATATTGCTACTGCTACTATTATTATCACTTCTGACTGTGATGGAAAACTGGAGGCTGAGGGAATTCAGGGATTGGCTGTGAAGATTATCCATAATGGCCCTTCATAACTCCAACTACTAGTATGCCTGTTTCTTCCCAACACAATTTCCCCATACTACCCACTTAGTTGTACCGCTCCCTCCAGAATCGTCCATCTCCCCATTCCTCCCCAAAATCTTAAGTCACACAGTGGAATGAAGAGGGGAACTTGGGCACAGCTAGGTGAAGTGGATTTTCTCTCAGTCCACCCCAAGACTTTTCTCCCAAACTAACCCTCCCTCACCCCCCTCCCCCCCCCCGCAAAAGCTGAGACTTTCCCTGTCTCCAGGCTGAATGCTTACAGGGGTTTAGATGTCATGGCCCTGCTCAGCACTTCTATAGCTATCCCACTCCAGTTCCTCCCTCCCCTCTAACCTAGCCCTCCCCTGACCTAATCCTGGCTCCCTCAGCTGCTGCTGTGTTTCTGGTGGGCTGGAATTAGCATGAACTGACTTTTAAGGTCTTTAGTTTTTAAAGTGAGCCTGATTATCGGGTATACATCTCCTGCCTCCAGTGAATGCTAAAATCCTGGACATGTACAGTGACATCATGACCCAAGAATGAGGTTACAGGAAGTCTATTTACCAAGCACCAGCATGCTTAACATTGACCAAGAGGAGCCTAAGAAGCTCTAGGCAGCCATCTGTCTCAGGTAGTTCTAGGGTAGCTCTAGGAAACCATTTGCCTCAGGGCCAGGGACCTGCCTCTGAGGAGTGGGTCATCCTGATGAAGAGCATAAATGTGCTCAGTTCTGTTCCTGCCTTGGAGAGATTCCAAAACTCCCGCTGAAGGGAATTCTTAGGAGCAGAAATTGCAAAGAAAATGATGCTATCCGATTCAGCTCATTTTCTGATTTCCCAAATCATATGGGACATTTCTAATCAGGTAATTGTTTTGAGGGAACCAAGGTAAATGCAATGAACCTCTCCAGTCTTTGATCACAATGGGAGAGACAGTCTTTGGGAAAATGGAACTTCCTTGTAGGTTTTGTATATATGTGTCAGTGCTTTCCCTGGTCCACCCCACCTGTTAACCCACTCTGTCTCCATGTAGATATGCTATGGCCCAGTGCACCCCATTCTCAAGGATAAAGCTCAGTTCCCATTTCTCTAACAAATCTCTATGATTCCTCCAGATCTGCACTTGGGAATGATCCGTCCCATGAAACATTTTCACTGCGTCTGGTTCTGCCTCCTGGTCACCAATGACATTAGAGGGAAGACGTTCACCAAGACCATGACAGAGGAAATGTCCAGGAATGGAAGCTATGTGGTTTACACTGAGAGAATCCGGGAATACTTTACTGAAAGTAAATTTGAGTTTACTCAAATTACTCAAAGTAATTTGAGTCTTATTACACAAACATTATTAAATCATCAGCCAATGTGGTTATTGTCTAAGGGGATAAATTCTCTTTATTGTTTTTTGTACTTAATATGAATATTGTTCCTGTTGTTGGTATACTTTGGGTCACCATCTCTGATTGGGATTTTACCACAAATTTCTTAGACATAAGTAACAACGTTTTCCAAGGTGCCGTGTTATTTTCAGGCCACAGGAATGACATTCTGGGTTTCAGGGATTTTGAGCTGACCCTGAACCCTGGGAAATATCCACAGGATGTGTTTATACAGTCGTTCTGGGGATGGACCTTTGACTATCCACCTGTAGAAGAACAGGACAGATTGCCCGTGCCAGGGCTTTGTAATAAAAATGGTTCTTTGGAGAGCAGGCCCATGGCCTTCTGGGACATGACTCTGTCTTTTCAGAGGTACAGGGTGTGCAGTGCCGTGTACGCTATAGCTCATGCCCTCCAACAGAAACTCCTGGCCAGGAAGGAGATGGAGATATTGCGGGATGGATAAAGTCAATTTCCTCATCCATGGCAGGTAATGCTTTCCTTCTTCCCTGAATTCCAGCTCCCTAGGTAGGGTACTGTCAGCCTGTAGCCATTGACAATATGAACCCAGGTACTCTAGGTCTTCAGTGTCTTTTACTTAGGTCCTGGCTAGTCTGGCCATCGCTGGGTCAGAAGATCATTTACTGAGGTGCCAGGGATGTTTAGAGATACAAAAATCCACCTCCTTCCTGGAAACAGTTCCTGAATGCACCAGTTAACACCTACCTTGGCTTTAAAGATCTCCTGCTGGTCTGTCCAGTCCCCTCAGCTCCTTTGGCTCTGGTTATCATGGGAACATCAAGGGGTGAGCAGATGGTGATGGGCTGGAATCCAGTCACTGGTGTTAATCTCTCCCTCCAGCTCAACTCGCTCCTAAAGAACACTGGATTCCACACCAAGGCTGGTGACCAGGTCGATTTGGATGGCCTCCACAGGGTAATGAGTAGAATTGAAATCTTGGATGATCAGATTTTACAGAATGGCACCAGAGGCCATGTTAAAGTGGGACAATTTGTCCCCCTGGCCCCAGCTGGGAAGTATTTCAACATCAGAAAGGAGCAGATAACGTGGGACCAGCTATCTTGTCAGGTAATGTAGTAGTAGTAGTAGTAGTAGTAGTAGTAGTAGTAGTAGTAGTCCTAGTAGTAGTGATATGATTAGCAGTAGTAGGAATAGTAATAGTAGTACTATTAGTAGTAGGAAGAGGAGGAGGTGGCTGTGGGGAGGCAGGGAGGAGTATTTATTGAGGATCCACTTGGTGCAATGCACTGTATTAGAACATCGGGGAGTACAGAAGCATGAAGAGATAGGTTTTCTGCCCACAAGGAACTTAGAGTCTATCGAGGAGGTAAAAATCAATTCCATTGTCTCTCGGGACACAAAAAGGAAATGATTCTTCCCTGGCAGCATCCCTGGGCTTTGTTTCCCACTGATGGTTACACACAAACTGAAATAACCAACTCCAGCAGAAAAAACAGCAACAACAACAATCAGTTTGTTGAATGTTGTACATTGAATGCTAATAGTTTTGCAGACTCAGATTCTCTTTATCATTACATATGCTTTTTTCACTCTATTATTAGTCTTCTTCTGAAGATGAAAGTTACCATGATAACTCAGTCTACATATGTACTCATGCCTCAGTCACCTAGAGGATAGAGGTCAGGGTGTTCTTGTGATAGCACAATATCTGTCAACAAATACGAAGGTGCAAGGTGATTAAGTGTTTTAAAACATATGGTAAGGAATTTCTGTTCGATGCATAGGTGGATAGGCAACCACTGGAGATTCTTGATGTGGGGAAACATGGGCTGAAGGTGTTTGTATAAAAATTATCCAGGCAGCAGAATGAAGTATGGACTGGAGTGGGGAGAGACAGGAGCCAGAGGGGTCATCAAGGATGCTGGTAGTGTAATCAAGGTGGGATAGAATAAGTGTTTGGGTTAACATGATAGCAGTATGGATAGAGAGGAAAGAGCAGATTTTAGCGATGTTGTGAAGGTTGAACTGAACGGATTTAGTGATAGATTGAATAGGTATCCTGAATGAGAGTGATGAGCAAAGGTTAACCCCGGGGTTATGGGTCTGTGACACCGGAAAGACGGTGGTGCTGTCTAGAGTGATAGGAAAGTTAAGGGGGATGACAGGGTTTGGGTGGAAGATAAGGAGATCTGTTTTGTGCATGTTAAGTTTGAAATGATGACAGGACGTCCAAGTAGTGATATCTTCAATGCAGGAGCAACTGAAAGACTGCAGATAGGGAGAGAGATGATGGCTGTAGATGTAGATTTGGGAATCATCTGCATAGAGGTGGTAGTTGAAGTCAGAAGTCATGGGAATGAATGAATTCTCTAAGGGAGTGGGTGTAGATGGAGAATAAAAGGGGATACAGAACTGAAATTTGAGGGACACTCGCAGTTAGCGGGTGGGATGCAGAGGAGGAGCCTGCAAAAGAGACTGAGAGTGAGCAGGCAGAGCGATAGGAAGAGAACCAGGAGAGGTGAATGTCAGCGAAGCCAAGGTTGGATAATGGTTCCAGGAAATGGGGGTCATCAGCACTGTGGAAGGCAGACAAAATGTCAAGTAGGATTAGGATACAGAAGAAGCCATTGGATTTGGTAAGAAGGAGATCTTTTATGAACCTTTAGAGGCTGATTTCTGAGCAGCAGAGGGAACAGAAGCCAGATTGAAAGGGGTCAAGGAGGAAATTGGATAAGAGGAATTTGAGACAGTGGGGAATTGGATAAGAGGAATTTGATAGATAACTCACTTAAGGAGTTTGGAGCGGAATGGTAGGTGGAAGATGGAGTGATAACTGGAGGGAACTGTGTGATCAAGGGAGGGTTTATTTAGGATAAGGGTGACATGAGCATGTTCGAAAGCAGTGGGGAAGAAAGCATTGAAGCGCAAACAGTTGAAGATGGCTGTTAGGAAGAGAAGATGGGAGAGGGAAAATGCTTTGATAAGGTGTGAAGAGTTAGGGTCAGATGTGCAGGTAGATGGGATGGATTTTAAGAGAAGGCAGGAAATCTCTAGAGATACTGCTGGTAAAGATAGGACTGCGACTATAGGATAGGATTTGAGAAGCGACTTCGATTAGTGGGAAGAGCATGGGTGTGAGAGTCAGAAGTCATGGATCCTAATCCCAGCGCTGCTACATGTCAGCTTTGTGACTTTGGGCAAGTCACTTCACTTCCCTGTGCCTTAGCTACCTCATCTGTAAAATGGGGATTAAGACTGTGAGCCCCAGGTGGGACAACCTGATTACCTTATATCTACACCAGCACTTAGAACAGTATTTGGCACATAGTAAGTGCTTAACAAATACCATTATTATTGTCATTATTATTATTGTTATTATTATTATTATTATAGGAGAGTTGAAGAAGGGGAAGAAGAAGGGAGAGACTGAAAAGAAGCAGGGGAGATTTTAGGTAGATCATGCCTGATAGTTTCAATTTTCTCAAATAAAGTAGGTAGCCAGGTCATTAGGGGCAAGAGATATGGAGGTGGGGGTGGGGTGGGGAGGGGCAACGAGCTGGAGAAGAGAATTGAATGTCTGAAGCAACTGGTAAGGCGTATGGGGATGGGCATCAATAAGGATGGACTAAGAACTTTGATGGGCAGAGAAGAGGGCAGAGTTAAAACACTCAAGGATAAACTTGAAGTGAACAAAATTGGCCTGTTACCTAGATTTCTGCCAGCGGCGCTCTGTGGCTCGTGCACAAGAGTGAAGGAGGCAGACTGTGCAAGTGATCCAGGGCTGCGGGTTAGTGGTATACGATCAGCAATGGAATAGGGGAGCATGTGCGTGCAGTAGAGTGGGTGGTTGTGGGTGGCAATTTGGCCATCAAGGGAAGATAGTTTGAATATTCATTCATTCATTCAATCGTAGTTATTGAGCGTTTACTGCATGCATAGCACTGTACTAAGCCCTTGGAAAGCATAGTTCGGCAACAGAGACAATCTCTACCCAACAACGGGCTTACATTCTAGAAGGTGGGGAGACAGCCAACAAAACAAAACAAGTAGAAAGGCATCAATAGCATCAAAATAAATACATACTTGAGAAAATTGGATGGGTCAAAATATCGGAGGTCTCTGTCGGGGAATAGGACAGGTTTGTCGGGAGGAGGTGTGTAGGAGAGAAGGCAGGTGAGGACACTGTGGTCAGATAGGGGGATTTCAGAGTTGGTGATGACAGAGATTTTACAAAGGCTGGAATTGATCAGATGAAGTGTGTGTCCAGGTTTGTGTGTGTGTGTGTGTGTGTGTGTGCACGCGTCTGCATGTGTGTATGTGTTTTCTGTCGGTTCCATCTTCACATCATCGTTAGAAGCCACCCTTTCCTCTACATCCAGAATGCTATCATGTTAATCCAAGCTCTTATCCTATACCACCTTGATTACTGTACCAGTCTCCTTGCTGACCTCCCTGCCTCCTGTCTTTTCCCACTCCAGTCCATACTTTACTCTGTTGCCCAGATCATGTTTATACGAATACCCTCAGTCAGTCCATATCTCCCCACTCCTTAAGAACCGCCAGTGGTTGCTCATCAATCTATACATCAAACAGAAATTCCTTACCATTTGCTTCAGTCAACTTGCCCCCTATCCTACTACAACTCAGCCAGCACACTTCGTTCCCCTAATGCTAACCTTCTCACTGTTTCTCAATCCCATCTATCTCACTGCAGACCACTCAACCGCATCCTTCCTCTGGCCTAGAATGCTCTCCCTCCTCAAATCCAACAGACAATTACTCTCCACCTGTTCAGAGTCTTATTGAAAGCACAACTCCTCCACGAGGACTTCCCTGATTAAGCCCTCCTTTCCTCTTCTCTAAGTCTCTTCTGTATCCCCCCTCCCAGCCCTACAGCACATATGTACATATTTGTAATGTAATTTACATACTTTCATTAATGTCTGTCTCCCCCTCTAGACTGTAAGCTCATTGTGTGCAGGGAATGAATCTGTTTACTGTTGCATTTTGCTCTCCCTGGAGCTAAATACAGTGCTCTGCATACAGTAAGTGCTCAGTAAATGCAACTTAATCAATTAAGGAATGAATGAATGGTGAGTGGGTGAGCTGGGGTGGAGCACAAGATCAGTGGACTTGAGGAGTGATAGAGACCTGCTAGAGGAAGGGTCACCATGAACATCTATGTGGATAATGAAGTCCCTAAGGACCAATACACGGATGGAAAAAGAGAGAAGGAATTTGAGGAATGGATCAAAATGGTTCAAAAAGTTGGAGTTGGGGTCTCATGGGGTGGAGACTACTGTGGCTAGTATATGGAGTAGGTGTTACTATCAAGTACCATCTAATGGGAGAGATAGACATTTAAATATATTACAGAGTGAGGAAGGAAAAATGTAAGGAGATGTACCTACCATATTGGCAGAAGAACTGGTTTCTGCACTGTAGGAGAAAGAATGATAAATAAGCTACCCAAATAGATTTAAAGATAAGAGTATAGAACCATCCAAAGATATCCCCGAAGGACAAGAGCAACCATGATCTCGGCCTACCCTGACGTGATAGGCATGGAGGCAGGAGAATCCAGTTAATTTGATATTTTGAGGGATGAATGAGTGAGAGTCTCTGATTTGGGTTGGTTCTGTTCTCTTCCTACTGTGTGTACCCCATCTCCTCCTACCTGGTAAAGCTTCATACCTTTCAATGTCCATCCCAGGAATTGTACAACTGGGCTGGGAGGGGGAGTGATTGAATGAGATGCAAGATTTTCATTCCGACCCAGAAGGCCCAAGGGCTGTGGAATATGGTGAAAGAATGATCTCATATCTGTCCATGATTGGAATTGACGGTCTCGTTCCTCTTTGTAAGGAGTGTAGTATTACCCTGAGATCACCATAGGCTTTTTTCTCTTCCCCCATTCCCCTGAGTCTTACAAAGGAAAGCCGAATCCCTCTTTCCTCTCCTTGATGAGATCCTCTGCTCCGTGTGCAGTGGGAGCTGTGGGCCAGTATTCAGGAAAACAACTCGGGAAGGAAAAGCTGTCTGTTGCTATGACTGTGTCCGCTGTTCTAAAGGAGAGATCACCAATCAGGCAGGTAGGTGTCTGCAGCGTCGGGTTTTCCTGGTGAAAGAGCGGTTGTCAGATCAAAGTTTTCTGGGAGGGCTTCCTGAGAACAAGAAAGCAATTGGGATTAGGAGTTGACACTTTATGATACCTAGAATGTGGAACACTTCCACAATCAACTAAGCACTGGGTCCCCCCAACCGCCATCAGTTCCCCCCACCCCTTGCCCCCGGGTTAGAGTTATGTCTTTCAACTCCATTGCTTTCTCCTTACCAGTATTTCTTTTGGTGTCTGTATTCCCGGCTGGACTGGAAACTCCTTGAGGGAAGGGACCGTGTCTAGTGATTCAATTGTACTTTCCTAAGTGCTTAGGAGAGTGTTTTGCACAGAGTAAGATTTCAATGAATATAGCTCTTTGATTGATTGACTGGTTATTTGCTTGATAATGGAGTGGTGACTGATTAGAAGCTTTCACCCATGCCACCTAAAGCAGCCATCCTGTCTATCCAACTTGGGATTCAGTCTCTGACAGAGGCATCAGGATGTTTGGAGGTTGTGTGTGTGTTAGTTGCCCTCCTGGACACCCATCGTCCTATTTGCCCTCTTGTCATGATGGTTGTTGGATTGCACGACAACATTTCTGGTTCTACCCGGTCCCTTCTTTGCGATTTGGGAAAATTCAAACAACTCCCCTTTCAGCCTTTGATTCTCTAGATTAAGCAGAACGCATCATTTAGATTGTCCTCTTCATGAAGCTCCTCCCTCCACCTGATCATCCTTGTTGCCCCTCCCTTTTCCCCTTTCCACCTCTATTATGAACTTCTTACATTCAGCAACCGGAATTATCCACCTTATCCTAGGCATGGTGTGAAATCCCATTTATTCCGTTCAGATATGGATCAATGTATAAAGTGTCCTGAAGATCAGTATCTGAATTATTGAAGAGATCACTGTAACCTGAAAATCAGTCAATCAATCAATCGATCATATTTATTGAGCCCTTACTATGTGCAGAGCACGGTACGAAGCGCTTGGGAAGTACAAATTGGCAACATATAGAGACAGTCCCTACCCAACATTGGGCTCACAGTCTAAAAGAAAATAGTGAACTTCCTGTCCTATGACGAACCTTTGGGAATGGCTCTGGTGTTCATAGCTCTTGGTTTATCACTCCTCACTGCTCTGGATTTGGGGATATTTATACACCACCGGGACACGCCCATAGTGAAAGCTAATAACTGCACTCTCAGTCACACTCTCCTTACAGCACTGTTGCTGTGCTTCCTGTCCTCCTCGACCTTCATTGGCTGTTCTGGCCTGGTGACCTGTGTCTTGCGACAAATAGTCTTTCGAGTTGTCTTTTCTGTGGCTATTTCCTCCGTGTTGCCAAAGACCATCACTATGGCCTTGGTCTTCAGGGCCACCATGCCAGGAAGCAGAACGATGATTATGGCATTTGTTAGGCGCTTACCATGAGCCAAGCACTGTTCTAAGTGCTGGGGTAGATACAAGGTAATGAGGTTACCACGTGGGGCTCACACTCTTAATCCCCATTTTACAGATGAGGTAACTGAGGCACAGAGAAGTTAAGTGACTTGCCCAAAGTCAAACGGCTGATCAGCAGAATGAGGACTTGTTTGGGCCTCCAAGACACCCAATTCCATCATCCACATCTGCTCCCTCGTTCAAGTGGGTATCCTGGCTGGGAACCTCCCCTCTGTTCCCAGACGTGGACATGGTATCTGAGCCTGGTCTCATCAGTGTCCAGTAAAATGAGGGCTCCACATTTGCCTTCTACTGCGTCCTTGACTACATGGGGTTCCTGGCTCTCATCAGCTTTATTGTGGCGTTCCTGGCCAGGAGGCTACCCGACAGCTTCAACGAGACCAGCTTCTTCAGATTCAGCAGGCTGGTATTCTGAAGCATCTGGGTCCCCTTCCTGCCTACCTATCTGATTATCAAGGGCAAGGCCATGGTGGTAGCTGAGATCTTCTCCAACCTGGCGTCCAGTGCTAGGCTTCTGGGCTGTATCTTTGAGCCCAAGGCCTAAATCATTCTGCTGAGGCCAGACAGGAACACCAAATGACAGCTATCGGAGCGACAGGGGAATCATGAAATGGAATGGTAGAAGTTGAGATCACCAGGGCCATTTTCAGGGGATAATGTTGCTGAGATGAGAGTTCAAATGTTGGCCACTTCCCACAGACATGTGATGCAATATACTTCACCAAAGTATGCTCTTTCATCATATGGTGATTTCCAGCATCAGCTCTCAGATCTATAATGTCCCATCCTTCCCTTCATCTCTCAACCTCCCCTTCATGGATGGTCATGACGGCCCGAGTTAAGCTGAGCCAAACGCCAATATCTGTTCCCAGGAGAAGGTTGAAGACAGCAGCTCCCAAAGGCAGAGGGAGATCTGCCCTCTTTCTCCAGGAGAATCCTCAATGAGTCGGATTGGGAACAACAATTCTGAATCAGGCCCTACTCTGCGCCTCTGATCCTGTCCTTTCAGGCTCTGCCCTTTTCCCATTTCTTTACTCAGTAACAATAAAAATGATTCTGGTTCAAATCTCCTTCCCCTACATTTACTGAAAACAGTGGGGAAGAAGCCATTGGAGAGCAAACCGCTCAAGATGGCAGTCAGGAAGGGAAAAAGGCAGGGGAAAGTGTTTCAATAAGGTGCAAAGTGATGCGGTGCGAGGCATAGGTAGAGGGATGGATTTTGAGAGAAAGCTGGACATCTCCTCTTTACATACTGCTGGGAAGGAAGGGAAAGTTGAAGAAGGGACAGGAACTGGAGAGGAGCAGGGGAGATTTTAGGGAGATCACTGCTGATAGTTTCAATTTTCTCAATAAAGAAGGAAGCCAGGGCATTAGGGGCAAGACATGTGGGAGGCGAGGGAACAGGAGCAACTGGTGAGGAAAATGAGTATGGGTGTCAATAAAGATGGAGAAATATTTTTGCGAAGCAGAGGAGAGGGCAGAGTTAAAGCATGTAAGGATGAACTGGATCCAGGGAAAAAATCCAGGCAAATGATCCAGGCAGCAGAGTGAAGTATGGAATGGAATAGGGATAGGCAAGAGGTAGGGAGGGCAGCAATTAGGCCGCTATAGGAATTAGGAACTAAGGTGAGATAGGATTACCGTGGGAATCACCACAGATACCTGTGGTAGAAGTTTGGATGGAGATGTAAGGGAGGATTTTACCGATGCTGTGAAGGTTGAGTAACGGGATTTAGTGACTAATTGAAGATGTTTGTTGAATGAGAGAAATGAGTCGAGGACATTATCAAGTTTATGGGTTAGCGAGAAAGGAAGGATGGTGGTGTTGTCTAAAAGTGATGGGAAAATCAGGGGAGGACAGGTTTTGAGCGGGAAGATGAAGAGTTCTCTTTTGGAGAGGATACAGGTGAGGCGTTGTGGGGACATCCAGGTAGAGATGTCCTGAAGGCAAGTGGAAATGTGAGACTGCAGAGAGGGAGAGAGATTGGGGCTGGAGATGTAGATTTAGGAATCAGCTGGATAGCTGTGGAAATTGAAGGCTTGGGAGCAAATGATTTCTCCAAGGTAGTGAGTGTAAATGGAGAATAGAAGGGGAAGCAGAACTGAACCTTGAAGAATGCCCACAGTTAGGGAGTGGAGAGGAGGAGCCCATGATAGAGGCTGAGAAGGAGTGACCAGGGAGATAGGAGGAGAACAGTAGAGGACAGTGTCAGTAAAGACAAGGTTGGATAATATTTCCAGGCAAAGCGGGTGCTTGACAGTGTCAAAGGTGGATGCCAGGTCGAGGAGGAATTAGAATGGAATAGAAGCTGTGGGATTTAGCAAGAAGATGATCGTTTGTGACATCTGAGAGAGTGGTTTCTTGGGTGTGAATGGGACATAAGCCAGATATAAGGGGTTCAAGGAGAGATTTGGAGAAGACGAACTTGAGAGAAAAGATGTAGACAACTATCTAGGAGTTTGGAGAGGAATGGTAGGAGGCAGATAGGGTTACAATGGGAAGGCATCGAGGGGCCAAGGGAGGGTTTTTTTAGGATAGGAAATAATGAGCATGTTTGAAAGCAGTGGGGAAAAAGTCACTGGAAAGCTAACAACTGAAGATGGCAGTAAGTGTGTTGATAATTGCGAAGGGATGGAGTTGGATGTGTAGTTGGAGGGCGTGGAATTTGAGAGAAAGCAGGCGACCTCCTCTTGAGATACTGCTGGGAGATATGGGAGTGTTGAAGAAGGGGCAGGAGGACGGGGGAATGGAGAGGTGCAGGGAAGATTTTAGGGAGATCACACCTGATGGTCTAAATTTTCTCGGTGAAGAAAGATGCCAGGTCACTGGGGACAAGAGATGGGGGAGGCAGACGTACATGGGTTTTAAAAAAGAAGAATGAATCAGTCAATAATTCCAACAATCCATGAGCAATTGAGGTATAGAGGCCTGCACTAAACCCCTGGGAGTTTACAATACAATAGAATTGTTACATCTGATCCCTGACCACGAGGGGTTTACAGTGTAGAAGGGGAGACAAGCCATAGAATAAATTATACATGGTGGAGGCAACAGAGGATAAGGATATGGACGTTTTTTAGATGGCATTTATTAATCGCTTACTATGTGCCAAGCACGGTTCTAAGCGCTGGGGAGGTTACAAGGTGATCAGGTTGTCCCACGAGAGGCTCACAGTCTTCATCCCCATTTTACAGATGAGGTAACTGGCGCCCAGAGAAGTGAAGTGACTTGCCCTAAGCCACACAGCCGCTGAGTGGTGGAGCGGGGATTAGAACCCATTACCTCTGACTCCAAAGCCCCCACTCTTTCCACTGAGCCACGCTGCTTCTCCTAAAGAAGTTTTCACCTAAAGACCTAAGAGCAGAGGAGATTTGGGTAGGATTAATATCTAAGGGCTTAAGGAGTGAAGACCCAAGTGAATAGCTGATGTAGAAAGTAGGGTAAATAGGAAAGGGAAATGGGGTTGATGCTTCTTTCCTCCCTGAGAGTTCTGTCCCACTGGGAAGGGTCTCCTCCTTCCCATTCTGAGACGTTGATCCCCATTTTCCCTCCCCCATCTGCTGCCCCAGGTTTGAGTGAACTCCAGCCCACTGTGGTCTCCCGCGCAACCAGCAGGTGATGGCAGATGACTCTGTGGGAGTCCCACCTGGAGGAGGAAAAAGTCCAGAAAGCCATGGGGCAAACATTCCAATGATCCGTGGGAGCACCCAGGCCTGACCTCTGATTCGGAATTGTCAGGGAATCCCTCCTGGATATCCCTGGCTGGGTTTCTCTCTCCTTTGGTCCTGCCATTGTAAGAAAACTGGGGTAGAGAAAAATGTTAAGCAATGAACATAGCAGCCCTGAACTAATGTCCCAGGGTTCATTTCCTCTTCAACCACTCCCGGGTGTTCCTGTCAGGCTGCAGCAGGATGACATAACACTTTGGGATGAAAATGCAGCTAAGAAGCCCGGCACTGGAGGCCAGGATGGAGAAGATCTCTGTGGTCACTGTGGCCTTCCCCTTGGTGCCCTGGTATGCGGGGAGGAAGGAGGCCCAGACGCTGCAGAACACCAGCATGCCAAACGTGATGAACTTGGCTTCACTGAAGCTGTCGGGCAGCCTCCTGGCCAGGAAAGCCACAGTGAAGCTCACCAGGGTCAGAAAGCCCAGGTCGCCCAGGACACAGTAGAAGGCAATCACGGAGCCCTCGTTACACTCTATGATAATGAGTCCGGGCTCAGCGTGTGTGTTCATCTCCGGGAATGGGGGAGCGGTGCCCAACCAGATCACACAGATGGTCACCTGGACCAGGGAGCAGGACAGGACTATTGAGATTGAGGCTCTGGGCCCCACCCACTTTCTGACTCTGCTCCCCAAGCTGGTGGCCTTGAAGGCCATAATCACGGTGACAGTCTTGGGCAAAATGGAGGAGATGGATACAGTGAACACGACGCCAAAAGCCGTTTGGCGAAGGAGACAGGAGGCTGTGGTGGGTTGGCCGATGAAGGTCAGGGCACAGAGCAAGCAAAGTTTGAGGGAGATGAGGAGGGTGTAGCTGAGATTGAAGTTATCGGCACGGACTATGGGGGTGTCTCGGTGCTTAATGAAGACTCCTAAAACCAGGGCTGTGAGGAGAAAGTAGGGGAGGGTCATGCAGACCAGGATCATCCCCAACGGTTCTTTGGGGGACAGGAAAGTCACCACTTTGTGAAGGGAGCTATCTCTCAGAATGTTTGAATACTGATCTTCAGGACACTTCACACACTGCTCCGCGTCTGAATGGAAAGAATCATTCAATCAATCAATCAGTCAGTTAATCAGCACTTACTCTGTGCAGAATGCTGTACTAAGTGCTTGGAGGAGTACATGCAACAGCTTGGGTAGACACGTTCCTTGCCCAGAAGGAGTTCACAGTATAAAAAGGAATAGAGACTGTAATATAAATAAATTAACAAATGATGGATATGCACGTAAGTGCCGTGGGGCTGAGTGTTGGGTGAATATCGAGTGCCTTAAAAGAGGGAGGAAATGGTAAAGGAGCAGAGTCTCACCTCCCCCTACAGCACACATTTCCCTCCACCTAGGTCAGGGTCACAGCCCAGGCTGGGATTTTTGCCTCTTCATCAAACCTGACCCGTCTGGTCTAAAACTCTCTCCCAAGCACCCCCGCCCAGTGCCGAGATTGTGTTTTCCAACCCTGCAGTCACCCCAGCCCATGGGCAAGGAAGCTGCTGAGTAAAACCTCCTGGACATCCATGTCTGCAGTCAGGCATGTCCATCTCTGGCCTGCCCCTTCGGCTTTCCCATCAACTGTCTCTGGCTCCTCATGCCCTTCATCTGTCACTATCTGCCTAGTGCCCCACAGACTCTGGGTCATGTGAGGATCTGGGTCTCTGCACACATCTACCTGTCTGGTTGGAAATCTCTCCCTCTGGGCACCTGACACAAAAATAGCAGCAGGCAGCCGCACCTTGCTGGGCACGTTTTCTGAATCCTGGTCCACAGCTCCTGCTGCACCGCGAATGTGGAGCCTGAATTTTCAAGAAAGAGGATAGAGACAGTGAGAGTGGAGCTCCACAGTTCTATACCTACCTAGAGGATCCTGGAGCCTCCAACCCAGACGCTTCCCCACCACCTCCCATACAGGCCTGAGCCCCAACAAAGGATGAGCTACAAGTGTCCCCGTCCTGCACCTCCCCCCTTTTCCTTCTCCCTGCAAAGAGTCAAGGGTCTCAGGGGGTCGGGGCACCAGGTCCCACTCCTGATTCATTCATTCATTCATTCAATAAATCGTATTTGTTGAGTGCTTACTGTGTGCAGACGACTGTACTAAACGCTTGGGAAATACAGGTTGGCAGCATATAGAGATGGTCCCTACCCAACAACGGGCTCACAGTCTAGAAGGGCGAGACAGACAACAAATCAAAACATGTGGACAGGTGTCAAGTCGTCAGAACAAATAGAATTAAAGCTAAATGCACATTATTAACAAAATAAATAGAATAGTAAATTTGTACAAGTAAAATAAATAAAGTAATAAATCTGTACAAATATATATGCAGGTGTTGTGGGCAGAGGAAGGAGGTAGGGCGGCGGGATGGGGAGGAGGAGAGGAAATAGGAGGATCAGTCTGGGAAGGCTTCTTGGAGGATGTGAGCTCTTAGCAGAGCTTTGAAGGGAGGAAGAGAGCTAGCTTGGCGGATGTGTGGAGGGAGGGCATTGCAGGCCTGGCAGAGGACGTGGGCTGGACTTCGACAGTAAGAAAAATGAGAACGAGGTACAATGAGGGGGTTAGCAGCAGAGGAGCAGAGGATGCGGGATGGTCTGTGGAAGGAGAAAAGGGACGTGAAGTAGTAGGGGCGAGGTGATGGAGAGCCTTGAAGCTGAGAATGAGGAGTTCTTGCTTGATGCGTAGGTTGACAGGAAGCCACTGGAGATTTTTGAGGAGAGGAATAACATGACCAGAGCGTTTCTGCACGAAGATGATCCGGGCAGCAGTGTGAAGTATAGATTGAAGTGGGGAGAGACAGGAGGATGGGAGATCACAGAGGAGGCTGATGCAGTAAACGAGTCGGGATAAGATGAGAGATTGAACCAGCAGGGTAGCGATTTGAATGGAGAGGAAAGGGTGGATCTTGGCGATGTTGCAGAGGTGAGACCAGCAGGTTTTGGTGATGGACTGGATGTGAGGGGTGAACGAGAGAGCAGAGTCGAGGATGACACCAAAATTGCGAGCTTGTGAGACGGAAAGGTTGGTAGTGCCGTCTACAGTGACAGGAAAGTCAGGGAGAGGGCAGGGTTTGGGAGCGAAGATAAGGAGTTCAGTCTTGTACATATTGAGTTTTCGATGGCGGGCAGACATCTAGATGGAGATCTTCTGAACGCAGGAGGAGACACCATCCTGAAGGGAGAGAGAGAGAGCAGGGGCAGAGATGTAGATTTGGGTGTCATCAGCATCGAGATGATAGTTGAAGCCGTGGGATAGATTGAGTTCACCAAGAGAGTGAGTGTAGATAGAGAACAGAAGAGGACCAAGAACTGACCCTTGAGGAATCCCTACAGTAAAGGGATAAGAGGGGGAGGAGGAGCCCGCAATGGAGACTGGGAATGAATGGCTGGAGAGATAAGAGGAGAACTAGGAGAGGACGAAGTCTGTGAAGCCAAGGTTGGATAGCGTGTTGAGGAGAAGCGGGTGGTCCACTGTGTCGAAGGCTGCTAAGAGGGCGAGGAGGATTAGGATAGAGTAGGAGCCATTGGATGTGGCAACCAGGAGATCATTGGTGACCTTTAAGAGGGCTCTTTCATTGGAGTGTAGCGGGTAGAAGCCAGATTGGAGGAAGTCAAGGAAAGAGTTGGCGTTGAGGAATTCGAGGCAGGGGTGTAGACGACTCATTCTAGGCGTTTGGAAAGGAATGGTAGGAGGGAGATAAGGCTATAACTAGAAGGGGATGCTGGGTCAAAAGAGGGTTTTTTTACGATTGGGGAGACATGGGCATGTTTGAAGGCAGAGCGGAAGGAACCAGTGTAGATTGAGCGGTTGAAGATTTAAGTTAAGCAAGGGAGGAGGGAAGGGGCGAAAAATTTCATTAGATGAGAAGGAATGGGGTCTGAAGCACAGGTGGATGGAGTAGCACTTGGGAGGAGGGAGGAGATCTCATCTGAAGATACTGCTGGGAAGGATGGGCGTGTACTAGAGAAGGTTGAGAGCGGGGGGTTGGAGAATGGGGAGGAGTGACTTTGTGGAGCTCAAACCTGATGGAGTTAATTTTAATAAAGAAGTAGGAGGCCAGATCGCTGGGGGTGAGGGATGGAAGAGGGGGAGGAGCAGGGAGCCTGAGAGGGGAGTTAAATGTACGGAAGAGCTGACGAGGATGATGGGCATGGGTGTCAATAAGGGAGGAGAAATGGAATTGCCTGGCAGAAGAGGTGGAAGAGTTAAGGCAGGAAAGGATAAACTTGAAGTGAACAAGGTTGGCCTGGTGTTCAGACTTTCGCCAGCAGCGTTCAGCAGCTCGAGCATAAGAGCGAAGGAGGTGGACAGTGGCAGTGATCCAAAGCTGTGGGTGAGTGGTACGAGACCGGCGAAGGGAAAGGGGAGCGAGCAAGTTGAGTTGAGTAGACAGGGTAGAGTTGAGAGATTCTAATCTGTGGTGGGGGTCCACCTGAGCCGACCCCATGGTCAAGAGTGATGCTCAGGAATCCCTTCTTTCTCCCACCTTGGCTGACTGCAGAGAGGTGTCTTCAACTCTCGAACCTTGAATTCATAACTGCATCCAGAAAGATGTGTCTGAGAAACTGTGCCGGGAAGGTCCAAGGTTCTGAATAGATGAATGCTAAAGCATTTTAATTTTCCTGTGTCCTGTCTTGGAGATGACATTCTGGTCCCTGAGGTCTACCTGGGGAAATAGCTCTCTGCCTCCCAATGTGCCCCCAACCCTTCCTGCGCTCTGAGATCCCCAGTTTCCCAATCTGTGTTGTCATGACCACCAATACGCGGTCCCACAGTAACAATGTGGGGACATTGTGGGCGTGACACTGTGGCCAGGGTGACTGACCCATCACCAGCTCCAGCCCAAGCAGGTGATCAGAGAGGAGCCATGCCAAGTTAGAGCTCTCTCCACATGAACCCCATACAGAATGGAACAATCTCTACTGAGCTAGGCCTAAGAGATGGCCGAGCAGAGCCACTTATAACTGTCACAGCACCTCTGGCATAACCGAGCCCCAGCTCCCACCATGAACTATCCACAGCAGTATGCAGGGATTTAAACTGCAGCCAAGCTCATTCAGCATCTCCCTTGCTGGACTATGTCACTGTATCTCCAGGACCCCCTGGCACTGAGGGCAGGGAGCAATCTTGGCATTAGGTTGGCATCACATGCTATTATATGACAGGTAGAGGAGGAAGCACACCACCTTGGCTCATAATTGAACCCCTTCACCTAGTGATTGGGAGAATTGATAGGATCTCCTAGTCATCCCTGCTTCGGTCCTTGATTTAGTGCTTAATTGCCCCAGATGTGTCTGTCTGCAGTTCATTCACTTATTCAATCATATTTATTGAGCACATACTGTGTGCAGAGCGCTGTTCTAAGCGCTTGGGAAGTACAAGTCAGCAACATATAGAGACGGTCCTTACCCAACAACGGGCTCACAGTCTAGAAGGGGAAGACAGACAACAAACGAAAACATATAGACAGGTGTCAAAACCGTCAGAATAAATAGAATTATAGCTATAGGCACATCGTTAACAACAAAATGAATAGAGTAGAAAATATGTGCAAGTAAAATAGAGTCATATATCTGTACAAATATATACAAGTGCTGTGTGGAGGGGAAGGAGGTAGTGCGGGGAGGATGGGGAGGAGAAGGTGAAAAGGGGGACTTATTCTGGGAAGGCCTCCTGGAGGAGGTGAGCACTCAGTAAGGCTTTGAAGGGAGGAAGAGAGCTAGTTTGGCTGATGCGTGGAGGAAGGGCATTCCAGGACAGGGGAAGGACGTTGGCCGGGGGTCGATGGCGGGACAGGTGAGAAACGAGGCACAGTGAAGAGGTTAGCGGCAAAGGAGCGGAGGGTTTGGGCTGGGCTGTAGAAGGAGAGAAGAGAGGTGAGGTAGAAGGGGGCGAGGTGATGGGAGAGACTTGAAGCCGAGGAAGCCACAGCTTCCTTGGACGCAAAGGACAGGTGTCTCCCTCTCCAATTACAGTCCTAAGACAGCTGTGTTTCCTCCCCACCTGAAGTAATAGGAGAGCTGAGTTTCCCGACCCTTCTACAGCCCCAGGAGAGCTGCGTCTGTCACTCCTCCTACAGCCCAGGTTTGCTTCTGCATCCCCACATTCTACAGTCCCCTTAAGAGCTGAGGCTCTCACCCCTGATAAAGTCCCGGAAGACCTGTGTCTCCATCTCCCCCTCTACCTGCAGGAGAGCTGCAGCTCCCTCCCCTTCTACAGACTCAGGAGACCTGAAGCTTCCTCCCCACCTACTGTTCCAGAAGAACTTTGCTTACATCCCCTCCTTCAGTCCCAGGAGAGCTGCGGCTCCCTTCTCTTCTACAGTCCAAGAAGAGCCTTACTCCCTCCCCAACTAGTCTCCCAGGAAAGCTGTGGTTCCCTCCCCAAATCTACTATCCCAAGAAACCCATGGATTCCCCCGAAGCCTTTCAGTCCCAGGAGAGCTATACCTCCATCCCTTTCTAATGTCCCAGGAAAGTTGTGGCTCCCTCCCTTCAAAACAGTCGCTGAAGTGCTGTGCGTTCTTCCCTCTCCAAACTACAGTCCTAGGAGATCTGCGGCTCCATCCCCCACTAGAGTCCCACAAATATGTGGCTCCCACCCCCTGTAAAGCTCCAGGAGTGCTGGACTCTTCCATCCTCCCCCCCTCCACCTACAGTCCAGGGAGAACTACAGTTCCCTCCCTTCCTACAATCTCAGGAGAGCTGTGGCGCCATACCCCACTAGAATACCAGGAAATATGTGGGTCGTACCCCTCCTATAATCCCAGGAGAGATGCAACTCCCTCCCTTGCTTCAGCCCCAGGAGAGCTGCGTCTTCGTCGCACCACCTACAAGACTAAGAGAGCTGTAACTCCCTCCCCTCCTACAGCCCCGGAGTGCTGCAGATATTTAACCTTCTATATTCCCTGGAGAACTGTGGCTTCACCCTGTTCTATAGTTCCAGAAGTGCTGTTTATTCCTTCCCTCCTAAAGTGCCAAGAGAAATGTCGCTCCCACCCCTCGTACATTTCCAGGAGAGCTGCGACGTCCCCTCCTGCAGTCCCAGGAGAGATGTGGCTCCCTGCCCTCCTACAATCGAAGGGGAGCTGATGTTCCCTCTGCCTGCCACAGTATTAGGAGAGCTCTATCTCCCTCTCCACTCAATTCCAGGAACGCTATGCCTCCTTCCCCTCCTACTATACCAGGAGTGCTGCGGATCTTTCCCCTCCTACATTCCCTGGAGAAATGTGGCTTCCCACAGTCCTTCAGTTTCAGAAGTGCTGTTTCTCCCATCCCTCCTCCAGCCCCAAGAGAAATTCGGCTCCCTCCCCTCCTACAGTCCCAGGAGAGCTTCTGCTCCGTCCCCACCCACAGTCCTTGGAGAGCTGCAGCTCCCTCCCAGCCACTTACAATCCTAGGAGATCTGTGGAGAGCTGCAGCTCCTTCCACTTGTACAGAACCGCAGGGCCACGGGAGCTGCAGCTCCCTCCTATCTTACATTCTCAGGAGTTAAGCCAGTACCTCATATTCCACAGTACCAGAAGCACTGCGGCTCCTTCCACTCCATAATCTCAGAAAAGCTGCCTCTATCCGTCCTCCTACAACCCTGGAGAGCTGCAGTGCCTTCTACTCCTACATTACCTACAGAGCTGTGCCTACCTCACTTTCTACATCCCGGGAGGGAGGTGGCTCGTTCCCCCCACACCCTATAATCTCAGAATCGTTGCTGTTCCGACCACCCTCTAACAGACTCAGAAGAGCTGCAGCTCCCTCCCCTCCGACAGCCTGAGGAGAGCTGTGGCTCCCTCCCCTTCTTCAGTTCCAGGAGACATTTGGTTCCCTGACCCTCCCAGGCAGGCCACACACATTCTGTGGTGACCTGTGCCTCCCTTTCTTCCTACAGTTCCAGGAGACCATTAGACTGGAAGCTCATCTCTAGACTGTAAGCTTCTCTCGGGCTGAAAGCTCCTTCTGGGTAGAGAATGTGTCGGTTATACTGTACTCTCCCAAGTGCTTAGTACAATGCTCTGCACACATTAAGCTCTAAATAAATATGATCGACTGACTGACTGAACGACCTGCGGCTCCCTCTCTACCCACTGTGCCAGGAGACCTGCTTCCATTTCCTCTACTAGAGCCCAGAAGAGCTAAGGATCTCTCCACAACTGCAGCCTCAGAAGTGCTCCATTTCCCTTCCCTCCTACAATCCCAAGAGAAATATAGCTCATACATTCCCAGTTAAGCTTTAGCTCACTCCGCACTTACAGTCCCAGGAAAATGTTACACCCTGCCCTTCTACAGTCCCAGGAGAGCAGGATCCCTTTCAAACTAGTCTCTGGAGAGATGCAACTATCTTCACTCCGACATCCCAGGAGAGCTGCAGCTATCTCACCTCCTATACAGAACTTCACCTACCTCTCAAGCGCTTAGTACAGTGCTTTTCATGCAATAAGTGCTCAATAGGTACGATTGAAAGAATGAATGACTGAATTAATACCTCCCCTCCTACAGTCCCCGAAGAGTTAAACTTTCTCCCCTTCCACAATCCCAGGAGAAATGTGGCTCCCTGTCCTACAGTCGCAGAGGAGCTGATGTTCCTTCTTCCTGCTAGTCATTCATTCATTAATTCATTCAATCGTATTTCTTGAGCGCTTACTGTGTGCACAGCACTGTACTAAGCGCTTGGGAAGTCCAAGTTGGCAACATATAGAGACGGTCCCTACCCAACAACGGGCTCACAGTCTAGAAGGGGGAGACAGACAACAAAACAAAACATGTGGACGGGTGTCAAGTTGTACAGTTATGGTTGTACTGTACTCTCATTCATTCATTCAATCGTATTTATTGAGCGCTTACTGTGTGAAGAGCACTGTACTAGGTGCTTGGGAAGTCCAGGTTGGCAACTTATAGAGACGGTCCCTACCCATCAGCGGGCTCATAGTCTAGAATGGGGAGACAGACAACAAAACAAAACATGTGGCCGGGTGTCAAGTTGTACGGTTACGGTTGTACTGTACTCTCCCAAGTGCTTAGGACAATGAGCGCTCAATAAATATGACTGAATGGATGAAAACACGAGGCTTAATTTGATATTTTTTCTGCCGCTCTAACGGGAGAACTTCTGGGAGAAGTTCCTGACTGAAACCACGGGTCGGGGGTCCGGGTACTGCTTACTGTATTATGGTCTCCGTCCAGACCACAGTACGGAAGCTGCCCCGTCCCTTTTGTCATTTTCCCTTAGAATCTCTTCCTCCACCACAATGGCCTTGCCAAGATCCAGGGCCCGGAATTCCCCGTGGTATCCCAGGCACGGAGGTATCATGATTAGACAGAGAGTCAAAAATGTGGCTTAAGATGAGCACCATGGCCTAGGGTAAAGGACACGGACTTTGAAGTCAGAGGACATGGGTTCTAATACCGGCTGTGCCACTTGTCTGCCGAGTGACCCTGGGAAAATTTGTATATATTTATTACTCTATTAATTTAATTAATGATGGGTATAGATCTATAATTCTATTTATTCTGATGGTACCGACACCTGTCTACCTGTTTTGTTGTCTGTCTCCCCCTTCTATACTGGGACAGATGCAAGTCAATTAGGTTGGACATAGTCCCTGTTCCACATGGAATTCATAGTCTTCTAGACTGTGAGCCCACTGTTGGGTAGGGACCGTCTCTATATGTTACTGATTTGTACTTCCAAAGCGCTTAGTACAGTGCTGTGCACACAGTAAGTGCTCAATAAATACGACTGAATGAATGAGTGAACGAATGAACGTAGGGTTCCGGCAAGTAAACCAAAGGTGAGTGAAGAAAAAATAAGATTGAATCCTCTGTTCCAGCTCAATCCCTGGCAGACGTGACAATTCTCTCTTCTGTGCCCTAAACCATCCCTTTTTGGTAGTTCAACCTGGATCTCGTCCCACCGCCAGTTTCTTCAATCAGATTGATTATTATTGTTTTTTTTTAATGGTATTTGCTGAGCGCTTATTATGTGCCAGGCACTGTTCTTAGCACTGGGTTAGAGACAGCACCTTGTCACATTTGGGCTCACGCTCTCAATCCTGTTTTGGACGACGTACCCGAGGCCCAGAGCAGTGGAAGTGACTTGCACACGGCAGACAAGTGGCAGAGCCGGGATTAAAATCCAGGTTTACTGTGTGCAGTGCGTGGGAGAGTACGATATAATGGAGTTGGTAGACACGTTCCCTGCCTAAGACGAGTTTGCGATCTTCTTGAACCACATTCCTAATTGTCAACAAATGGCAGGGTGGAATCAACAATAAAGGTGAATGAATGAATGGTCACTTCGTTTTCTGTGCCTCAGCTATGACACCTGTCAAATGGGGATTAAGACTGTGAGCCCCGTGTGGGACAGGGACTGTGTCCAACCTGATTACCTTGCATTTACCGCAGTGCTCGGAACATAGTGCTTAACAAATACCACAGTTATTATTATTACCCACAGCTGCACGAGTAAGGAGTTTTCTGTAGCAGACCGGTCTTGTGATTGGTACGATTTAGTGGACAGAACAGACGGGGGAGACAGGAGGACATGGGTTCTGATATCAGCTCGGCCTCCTCCTTCTAGAGAAGCAGCGTGGCACAATGGAAAGAGCAAGGGCCTCGGAGTCGAAAGGACCTGGGTTAATTATAATAGTGCCTGCTGTGTGACCTTGGGCAAGTCACTTAACTTCTCTGAGCCTCAGGTACCTCATACGTAAAATGGAGATTTAAAGTGTGAGCCCCATGTGGGACAGAGACTGTGTCCAACCTGATTACCTTGCATTTACCGCAGTGCTTGGCACATAGTGCTTAACAAATACCACATTTATTATTATTACCCAAAGCTACAGGAGTAGGGAGTTTTCTCTAGCAGACCGGTCTTGTGATCGGTACGATTTAGTGGACAGAACAGACAGGGGAGACAGGAGGACATGGGTTTTGATACCAGCTCTGCCGCCTCCTTCTAGAGAAGCGGCGTGGTGCAATGGAAAGAGCAAGGGCCTCGGAGTCGAAAGGACCTGGGTTAATAATAATAATGCCTGCTGTGTGACCTTGGGCAAGTCACTTATCTTCTCTGGGCCTCAGTTACCTCATCTATAAAATGGGGATTAAGACTGTGAGTCCCACGGGGGACGACCTGAGACCTTGTATCTACCCCAGCGTTTCGAACCGTGCTTGGCACATAGTAAGCGCTTAACAAATGTCATCGTTATTATTTTTATTATTTCTAATCCCAGCTCTGCCGCTTGCCTGCCCTGTGACTCGGTCAAGTCGCTTCACTTTTCTGGGCCTAAATTACTTCGGCTGGAAAATGAGGATCAAGACTGTGAAGCCCCATGTTAGAACAGTGCTTGGCACATAGTAAGCGCTGAACAGATACAATCATCATCGCAAGAACAGGGTTTACCCAACCCAATTACCTTTTTACCCACATCAGCGCTTAGTATGGCATATAGTAAAGGCTTAACGAATACCATTAAAATAAAAAAAGCCGTCTAGACTGTGAGCCCGCCCGTCTCTATATGTTGCCAACGTGTACTTCCAAAGCGCTTAGTACAGTGCTCTGCACAGAGTAAGCGCTCAATAAATGCAATTGAATGAATGAAAAAAAAAAGCCGAAACGGGGGGCTTGAATTTAAGGAGGACTGATCCACGGCGGCCCGTTTCTGAACCGGGAACGAACGAGGTCTTCGCGGCGAGACAGAACAGCCTGAGACGAAGCAGCTCGTTCTCGTTCTCCCCGTGGCAGATTCCATTTTTCTGCCCCTTCCCGGGATCTCGGGCCGGGCCCGGAGGCGGCGACCCCACCGAGACGGAACTCACGGGGAAAATGGTGGCGGCGGTCCCGAGGAGCAGGAGGGTATGATGGTGCGTCTGGGGCATCTAGGACAGCCGCACGCACTGGACGATCAGCTCCACGTTGAATTTCTCTTCGTTGAGAATGTCTGAGGAAACGGAGGCCCCCTGACCCCGGTTACTAGGCACGGCCCTTCCCATTCCCCCCGTCCGCCGGTCTCGGCCAAAGGGCCGGACGTGGCTCTTTTACCTTTGGGGATCGGGGCCCCATCCGGGGACAGCTTCTGACAGATGCTGAGCAGGCAGCTCAGGATCAGCTGCTTCGTGTACTCCAGGTTTCTCTGCTCCGTTGGCAAGAGTTCCAGGAGTCCTGCAGCTTTCTCCACTCCTAAAATGCCAGGAGAGCTGGGGCTCCCATCCCTACTACAGTCCCAGGAAAGCTGCATCACAAGAGATCACAAATATCAAATATCAAAATATCCACAGGAGAGCAGTAGCTCCCTCCCTTTTTATAGCCCCAGTAGATATGCAGCTTCCTCCATTTCTACAGTCCTAGTAGATGCGTCAACCCCTTCCCTTCAACAGTCCCAGAGCAGCTGCAGCTCCCTCCCTGCTACTAAAGTTTCAAGAGAGCTACTGCTCCTTTCTTGCCATACAGTTCAAAGACAGCCAGCAGCTGTCCCTCCCCTCCTGCAGTCCCAGGAGTGCTTCAGTGCCCAGCCCTACTCCAGTCCCAGGAGAGAGTGGGCCCACCTTTCTTACAGTCCCAGAAAAGACGTGACTCTGTGTCACCCGTCGCCCGGGGACAAGTTCATTCGGGAATCGGCGCGGCGAGAGAGAGAGGCGCGGGGGGGAACAGGGACGGAAAGCCTGAGTTTTATACAAAACATATTCCACGGGGTGAATTGAATTATTTAATTTTTTGGCGCAGTGAATTGAACTTCCCTTTTGGGAGGAATGTGATTAATTAGTAATATTAGAGCTTTCCTAACGGGAGGAATACACTTATACGTTGCCCGCACGTGGTGAGACAACTAGCTTTCGCCATGTGCTTTCCCACAGGGGAAGAATCCCCGTGCTTTCCAACACGGGAAGAATCCACTTACGTTATCCACACACGGTGAGATGGCTAGCTCTCACCATCTGCCCTTCCTACACGGGAGGAATCACTTATGTTACCCGTTCGTAGTGGGCCACCTGGCTCCCACCCAAGAACGTTCGGCAAGATAGTCACTGTCCCGCAACCCTTTCTTCAGTGAGTTGGTCCTATTTGCCGAACGGGCGTCTGGCGCTCTGCGCAGAGAAAGACACCTGAGCCGCTGTTATTGCTGCTGCTGCGGCTGCACGTCTCGGTCTTCTGCCCAGAAGGTCAGAGGCAACAGGTATTCATTACCTGTGGCTTGGGCCGTCCCGGCTTCCGTCCTCTGCTTGCTCTGCCCCTCTGCCCCTTTCATCCCCCATACGTTATCTTGTCGGCACGGAGGTGAGGGACTCCTATCTTTCCTCCCCACCCACTCCGGCCAGAGAAGTTACATCACAGGTAGCATTTTGACCTTGGGATAGCCGGTGCCCAGGGTCACCTTGGCACACACTCTCACCACCTAGTCCCTGGAGAGCTATGTCTCCCTCCTTTCCATTATCACTGACTCTTTCCTGTCACACTGAATGACTATTCAGTCTATCAATAAATGCTGCCTGTTCGACCTTCACATCACTAAAATCCTTCCTCTCCTCTCCATCCAAACTACTACCACGTTAAACCAAGCACTTAGCCTACCATGTCTTCATTACTGTATCAACCTCCTTGCTGACCCCCCGCCTCATTTCTCTCCAACTCCAGTACGTACCTCACTATGCTGCCCAGATAATTTTTCTACAAAGATGTTCAGGACACACTTCTCCACTCCTCAAGAACCTCCAGTAATTGCGCCTACACCTCCATATCTAACGAAAACTCATTACCATTGTCTTTAAAGCACTAGATAACCTACCCCCCTCCTACCTCACCTCACTATTCTCAGCTCGCACAAGTCACTCCTCCAATTCTAACCTTCTCACTGTCCCTCAATCTTGTCTATCTCACCACTGATCTCTCGCCTACATCCTAATTCTGCCCTGGATCACCCTCCCTGTTCATATCTGACAGATAATTCCCCTTCCCAACTTCAAAGCCATTTGAAGACACATCTCCAAGATGCCTTCTCTGACCAAGCCCTCCTTTCCACTTCTCCTACTCCTTTCTGCATTGTCTTGACTTGATCCCTTAATTAATCCTCATTCCCAGCCACAACAGTTATGTACATATCTGTAATTACATTAATTTATGAGCGTCTGCCTTCCTCTCTAGAGTGTAAGCTCATTGAGAGCAGGGAATGTGTTTGTTATATTGCTTTATTGTACTTTCCCAAGCGCTCAGTGCAGTGCTCTGCACACAGTAAACACTCAATAAATACTAATGACTGAATTCCCTCTTATTATCAATCAATCAATCGTATTTATCGCAGGAGAGCTGTCGCTCCCTCTTCTCCAAGAGTCCCAGGAAAGCTGCAGCTCTCTCCCCTCCTACGGTTCCTTGAGAGCTGTGCCTACACCCCATTTACTGTCCCAGGAGAGCTGTCTCCCTTACCCTCTACACTCCCAGGACAGTGGGGTTTCTTCTCCTCCTACAGTCCCAGGAGAGCTGTGACTCAATTCGCTTCTACAGTCCTGGGAGACCTTTGGCTCTCTGTCCTGTTACAGTCCAAGAAATGTTGGAGTTCCCAGCCCCCCCACAGTCTGGGGAGAGCTGTGCCTCCCTCCTCCCCTACAGTCCTTGAGGAGATGCGGCTCCCTCTCCTCCTACAGTCCCAATAGAGCTGCAGTTCCATCTCCTCCTACAGTTCCAGGAGACCTGTGATTCCCTCTTCTACCCTACAATTCCAGGAGAGGTGCAGCTCTCTCCTTTCCTACATTCTCTGGAGAAATGCAACTCCCTCCCCTCCCCTTCCGGAAGTGCCGTGGCTCCCTTCCTTCCAAGAGAAATGTGGCTCCCTCTCCTCATACAGTCCCACGTGAGTTACTGCTCCCTCCTCATCTACAGTCCCTGGAGAGCTGCGGCTCGCTCCCCAGCAACACTCCCAGGAGAGCTATGCCTATCTTCCTTCCTGCAACTGTGGAGAAATGCAGTTCATTCTCCTCCCACCGCTCCAAGAGAAGGGCTGCTCTCTCCTCCATTACAATCCCGGGAGGGCTGCTGCTCCCACCAACTCCTACAGTCCCAGAAGAGCTGCAGCTCCCTCCCCACCTGGAGTCCAAGGAAGACTGCACCTCCCTCCGCTTTAGCAGTCCCAGTAGAACTCGTGCCCCCTACCCCCCTACAGTACACTAAATCCCTAAGCAGTGGAAGCATGTCTGGGGGGACGTGTGGATGGGCTCTTCCAGCCCGGAATATGCTTTCACTTTGCAACTCTTCCAAGGCAACAAACTGTTGCCTGCTTCTCACCTTAACCCTAATCCTAACTCTAAACCTAGCATTAACCCTAACCCAAACACTATAAATAACCCATACCCTAGCCCTAGCCCAAGCCCTAAACCTAACCCTCCCTCTAACCCTAACCCTAACCCTAATCAATCAATCAATCAATCAATCATATTTATTGAGAGCTTATTGTGTGCAGAGCACTGTACTAAGCGCTTGGGAAGTACAAGTTGGCAACATATAGGGACAGTCCCTACCCAACAGTGGGCTCACAGTCTAGAAGGGGGAGACAGAGAACAAAACCAAACATATTAACAAAATAAAATGAATAGAATAGATATGTACAAGTAGAATAAATAGAGTAATAAATATGTACAAACATATATACATATATACAGGTGTTGTGGGGAAGGGAAGGAGGTAAGACTGGGGTATGGAGATGGGGACGAGAGGGAGAGGATGGAGGGGGCTCAGTCTGGGAAGGCATCCTGGAGGAGGTGATCTCTCAGTAGGGCCTTGAAGGGAGGAAAAGAGCTAGCTTGGCGGATGTTGGGAGGGAGGGCATTCCAGGACAAGGAGACGACGTGGGCCGGGGGTCGACAGCGGGACAGGCGAGAACGAGGAACGGCGAGGAGATTAGCAGCAGAGGAGCGGAGGGTGCGGGAGGGGCTGTAGAAGGAGAGAAAGGAGGTGAGGTAGGAGGGGGCGAGGTGATGGAGAGCCTTGAAGCCGAGGGTGAGGAGTTTCTGCCTGATGTGCAGATTGATTGGTAGCCACTGGAGATTTTTGAGGAGGGGAGTAACATGCCCAGAGCGTTTCTGGACGAAGACAATCCGAGCAGCGGCATGAAGTATGGACTGAAGTGGGGAGAGACTCGAGGATGGGAGATCAGAGAGGAGGCTGATGCAGTATTCCAGACGGGATATGATGAGAGCTTGAACAAGCAGGGTAGCGCTTTGTATGGAGAGGAAAGGGCGGATCTTGGCAATGTTGCGGAGCTGAGACCGACAGGTTTTGGTGACAGCTTGGTTGTGAGGGGTGAAAGAGAGAGCGGAGTCGAGGATGACACCAAGGTTGCGGGCTTGTGAGACGGGAAGGATGGTAGTGCCGTCCACAGTGATGGGAAAGTCAGGGAGAGGGCAGGGTTTGGGAGGGAAGACAAGGACTTCAGTCTCGGACATGTTGAGTTTTAGGTGGCGGGCAGACATCCAGATGGAGATGTCCTGAAGCCCGGACGAGATGCGAGCCTGGAGGGAGGGGGAGAGAGCAGGGGCAGAGATGTATATCTGGGTGTCATCAGCGTAGAGATGATAGTTAAAGCCGTGGGAGCGAATGAGGTCACCAAGGGAGTGAGTGTAGATCGAGAACGGAAGGGGACCAAGAACTGAACCTTGGGGTACCCCCACAGTAAGGGGATGGGAGGGGAAGGAGGAGCCTGCAAAAGAGACTGAGAATGAACGACCTGAGAGATAAGAGGAGAACCAGGAGAGGACAGAGTCTGTGAAGCCAAGGTTGGATAGCGTGTTGAGGAGAAAGGGGTGGTCCACAGTGTCGAAGGCAGGTGGGAGGACGAGGAGGATTAGGATAGAGTATGCGCCGTTGGATTTGGCAAGCAGGGGGTCATTGGTGACCTTTGAGAGGGCAGTTTCCGTGTAATGTAGGGGACGGAAGCCAGACTGGAGGGCTTCGAGGAGAGAGTTGGTGTTGAGGAATTCGAGGCAGCACATGTAGAAACTCGTTCAAGGAGTTTGGAAAGGAATGGTAGGAGGGATATGCGGCGATGACTAGAAGGTGAGGTGGGGTCAAGAGAGGTTTTTTTATGATGGGAGAGACATGGGCATGTTTGAAGGCAGAAGGGAAGGAACCAGTCGAGTGTGAGTGGTTGAAGATGGAAGTTAAGGAGGGACGGAGCGAGATATTTCATGAGATGAGAGGGAATGGGGTCAGAAGCACAGGTGGCCGGAGTAGCACTTGAGAGGAAGGAGGAGAGCTCCTCTGAGGATACTGCTGGGAAGGATGGGAGAGTAGCAGAGAGTGTTGAGAGCTGGGGGGTTGGAGAAGTGAGGGGAGTGACTTTGGGGAGGTCGGACCTGATGGATTTAATTTTATTAGTGAAGTAGGAGGTCAGATCGTTGGAGGTGAGGGAAGGAGGAGGGGGAGGAACCGGGGGCCTTAGAAGGGAGTTGAATGTATGGAAGATCTGACGGGGATGATGGTCATGGGTGTCAATAAGGGAGGAGAAATAGTTTTGTCTGGCAGAAGAGAGGGCTGAATTAAGGCAGGAAAGGATAACCCTGAAGTGAACGAGGTTGGCATGGTGTTTGGACTTTCGTTAGGTTAATCCTAACCTAAACCTAAACCTAAACCTAATCCTCAATCTATCCCTAATCCTAAACTTAAACCTAATTCTAACTCTCAACCTACCTTCAATCCCTGAGGCTATGGAAGCATGTCATAGAGATTGTGTGGATGGGCTCTTCCAGCCCCCCAAATATCCTTCACCTTGAAACTCTCCCTACAAGAAATTGCACTAATACCAAACCTAACTCTAACCTTAACCCTAACTCTAAAACTTAACCTAACCCTAAGGCTCATCCTAACCCTAAACCTTATCCTTACTCTAACCTTAATCCTAAATCTAAAGCATAACCTAAGCCTCAGCCTCATCCTAACTCTAAACTTTATCCTAATCTGAACCCTAACCCTAATCCTAATCCTAACCCTAACCCTAACCTAACCATAACCATAACCCTAATCTTAACCCTACCCCTTGGCTTAAATTTTACATCTACAAATAAACCTAACCCTAATCCTAAATCTAAACTTAGCCATAGCCATTAACCTAACCCTATCCCTGTCCCTAAAACTAACCACAATCATAACTTTAACCACAGCCAAAAGCCTAGCCCTAAACCTAACTCAAATCCTAGGTTTAGGCCTAGCCTGAAGGCTACCACTAACCCAATGACTAACCCTAACTATAACCCTAAATCTGAATCTAATCTAAATCTTAACCCTACACCAAACCTAGTCCTAATATTAACCCTACTCATAACCCTAAACCTAAACCTAAGCCTATCTCTAACCCCAATCCTAGCACTAGCCACAGACCTAGTCCTAACCCTAACTGTAACACTAAACCTAGGCATAGATTCAGTTTACCACTAACCCGAAGCTACCATAAACCTAACTTTAACTATAACCCTTAATTGAAACCTAACCCTAGCGATAGGAGTAGGTTTAAGTCTACCACTAATGCTAAACCTAATCTGAACCCTAAATCTAGCCCTAGGTCTAGCCCTACACCTAAACTTCACCATAGCCCTAGGCCTAGCCTGAAGTGTACCACTAAACTGAAGGCTAACCTTAACCCTACTTCCAAACCTAGACCAAAGACTAAGCCTAAACATATTCCTAAACCTAACCCCATGCCTAACCCTAGTGCTAACCCTAACCCTAACCATGCCTTAGTACTAACCCTATCCATAACTCCAAACCTCACTCAACCCTAATCCTCACCTTAGCACTATCTCTAAACTTAATCCTAACTCTAGTCCTAGGCCTAGCCCTAACCTTTACAGTGAGTGCTCTAGCCCTACCTTTAATACTACAACCAACACTAACCCTTAACCTAACCCTAATCCTACCCTAACCCTAACCCCAAACCTAGCATTAACACTAAACTGGAACTTAACTCTGCCCTAGCCCTAGTGCTAATCTGACCCTAGCACTAACCCTAACCATAAACCTAGCCCTAGCAGTAACGCTATTCCTAATCCTAAACTTAGCCCTAGCCTTAACCCTAATCCTAACATTAACCTATCCTTTTACCTGACCATAATTCTAATGCTAACACAGCACCTGGGCCTAACCCTAGCCCTAAACATATATCTAACAATAAATCTGATCATAACCCTAAACCCAACCTAACCCTAACTCTCACCATAACCTGGCACTAATCGCCGGTCTACGTCCCTCCGTCCTCTCCTCCCCTCACCCGCCCCATCCCAGTTCTCCTTTCTCATCGCCTCCCCTCTTCCCCCTCTCCCCCAGGCCCTGCCAACTCATTCCAATCCAAACCCTCCCCACGCCTCGCACACCTCCCCCTCCCTCTTCTCCCTCCACAGCTGCTGCCAAGTATGGCCAATGAAAGCTCGTTCCATTATAGATAAGCTCCCTTTCACCCTTGACCTGTTCCTTTCCCGCTCCCCTCCTCCTCCTCTTCTTCATCCTCCTCCTCCTCCTCGCCCTTACCGAAACTTGACTCACCCCGGATGGCACGGTCTCTTTTGCGGCTCTCACTAGCGGAAGCCTCTTCTCCCACTCCCCCAAACTCACCGGAAAAGGAGGTATTGGCTTCCCTCTCGCACCACAATGTCACCTTCGCACTATCTCTCTTCCCCCTTCCCTTTCCTTCCCTTCCTTTGAAGCCCATATTATTCGCCTCTACTACCCCCTCCAGATTCCTGTAACCATAATCTACCGCCCCCCCTGGTCCCACCTCCAACTATTTTAACGACTTTGACCCTTTTCTCAACTTCCTTCTCTCCTTTTCCATGCCCACTCTGATCCTCGGAGACTTCAACATACACATGGATGTCCCCGGTGACTCCTCTGCCTCCCACCTTCCATCTCTCCTTGACTCTGCTAATCTCCTCCTCCACCCAACCTCGTCCACTCGCCAATTTGGTCACACACTCGACCTAGTAATCTTCTATGGTTGCACTATCTCCACCCTCACCAACTCTGACATCCCACTCTCTGATCATAACCTTGTCAGCTGCCTCCTCTCTCACACTCCTCACCCTGTAGATCTATATTACTACCCCACAGAGATCTCCACTCTCTCGACCCATCCATCTTTCTCAATGCATCACACCCCACCTCGCCTCCCTAACCTCTCTACCCACTCTTGACGACCAGATTACTGCTCTCAACTCGACCCTCTCTACTCAACTCAACTCGCTCACTCCCCTTTCCCTTCACCACTCTCGCACCACTAACCCACACCCACACCACTTATCACTGTGCCACTGTCCACCTCCTTCGCTCTTATGCTTGAGCTGCTGAACGGTGCTGGAAAAAGTCTAAACAGTAAGCCAACCTTGTTAACCTATTATTTATCCTTTCCTGACTTAACTCTGCCTTCTCCTCTGCCAGGCAAAACTATTTTTCTTCCCTTATTATCACCCATGCCCATCACCGCCGTCAGCTGTTCCGGATATTTTGCACCCTCCACATGGCCCCTGTTCTTCCCCCTCTTCCATTCCTTACCCCCAACGATCTGGGCTCCTACTTCATTAGTAAAATTCATACCACCGTGTTGAGCTCTCCAAAGGCAACCTTCCCCCCGGTCCATCCCCTCCGCTCTCAACCCTCTCCGCTACGCTCCCATTATTCCAGGCAGTATCTTCAAATGAGATCTCCTCCCACCTCTCAAGTGCCACGCCATACACCTGTGCTTCAGACCCCATTCCCTCGCAGGCTTTGAAAACTCTCGCCCCTTCCCTCCTCCCCTCCTTAACTTCCATCTTCAACTGCTCACTCTCCACTGGTTCCTTCCCCTCTGCCTTCAAACCTGTGCAGATCTTCCCCATCCTAGAAAAAGCTCTCTCTTGACCCCATTGCCCCTTCTAGTTATAGGTCTATCTCCCTCCTACCTTTCCTTTTCAAACTCCTAGAACGAGTCATCTACACTCGCTGCCTCGAATTCCTCAACCCCAACTCTCTCCTAGACCTCCTTCAGTCTGGTTTCCATCCCTTACACTCCACCGAAACGGCCGTCTCAGAGCTCACCAATGACCTCCTTCTTGCCAGGTCCAATGGCTCCTGCTCTATCCTAATCCTCCTCGACCTCTCAGCTGCCTTCGAGCCTGTGGACGATCCCCTTCTCCTCAACACGCTGTCCAACCTTGGCTTCACAGACTCTGTCCTCTCCTGGTTCTCCTCTTATCTCTCTGGCCGTTCATTATCAGTCTCCTTCGCGGGCTCCTCCTCCCCCTCCCATCCTTTTACTGTAGGGGTTCCTCAAGGTGTTCCCCGAGTTCTTAGTCCCCTTCTGTTCTCTATCTATACTCACTCCCTTGGTGAACTCATTCTCTCTCACGGCTTCAACTGTAATCTCTAAACTGATGACACACAAATCTACATCTCCACCCCTGATCTCTCTCCCTCCCTCCAGGCTCCTCCTGCCTTCAGGACGTCTCCATCTGGATTTCTGCCCGCCATCTAAAACTCAACATGTCCAAGCCTGAGCTCCTTATCTTCCCTCCCAAACCCTGTCCTCTCCCTGACTTTCCCGTCACTGTAGATGGCGCTGCTATCCTTCCCGTCTCATAAGTCTGCAACCTTGGTGTCATTCTCAACTCCGCTCTCTCGTTCACCCCTCACTTCCAATCCGTCACGAAAACCTGCGGGTCTCACCTCCACAACATCGCCAAAATCTGCGCTTTCCTGTCCATCCTAACCGCTACCTTTCTGGTTCAATCTTTCATTTTATCCTTACTGGATTACTGCCTCAGCCGTCTTTCTGATCTCCCATCCTCCTGTCTCTCCCCGCTTCAGTCTATACTTCATTCTGCTGCCCGGATTATCTATGTATAGAAACGCTCTGGGCATGTCACTCCCCTCCCCTCCTCAAAAATCTCCATTGGCTTTCTGTCAACCTTCAAATGAAGCAAAAACTCCTCACTGTTGGCTTCAAGGCTCTCCAACACCTCTCCCCCTCCTACCTCACCTCCCTTCTCAAATTCCACAGCCCAGCCCGGACACCCCGGTCCTCTGCCACTAGCCCTCTCACTATGCCTCTTTCTTATCTGTTCCGCTGTCTCCCCCAGGCCCACATCCTCTCCCTGGCCTGAAATTCCCTCCCTCCACACATCTGCCAAACTAGCTCTCTTCCTCCTTTCAAAGCCCTACTGAGAGTTTACCTCCTCCCCGTGGTTCCTCCTCTCCCCATCGTCGCCCCCCTCTGCTCTACCCCCCCACAGCACTTATATATATATATATATATATATATATATATATATACATATTTATTACTCTATTTATTTTATTTGTACAAACTTACTATATTTATTTTATTAATGATGTGCATATAGCTATAATTCTATTTGTTCTGATATCATTGACACCTATCTACGTGTTTTGTTTAGTTGTTTGTCTCTGCCTTCTAGACTGTGAGCCTGTTGTTGCATAGGGACCATCTCTATACGTTGTCGATTTGTACTTCCCAAGCTCTTAGTACAGTTCTCTGCACACAGTAAGCGCTCAGTAAATACAATTGAATGAATTAATGAATACCTAACCCTAAACTTTAGCCTAGCCCTAACCCCAACCCTTACCTGAACCTTATCCTTAAACTTTACTCTAAAACGAACCCTTTTCCTAACTCTATATCTACATTACTCCTAGCCACATCCCTATCCCTAATTCTAGCCCTAGCCCTAACCATAACCCAAACCTAACCTTAACCCTAATTCTATCCCTATCCCTAACCCTTCCCTGAGCAATAGACCTTACCTTAACCCTAACCTTAACCCTAACCCTAACCCTAACCCTAACCCTAATACTAAACATAGCCCTAAACCTAGATGTAAGTCTACCATTGACCCTAACCCTAAACCTAAGCCTAAACGTAAGCTTAAACATAGCCTTAACCATAAACCTAACCCTACACATAAACCTAACCGTAATCCTACTCCTAGCCCAAGGCCTAGCGCTAAACTTGATCCTAATCCTAGTCCTAGGCCTAGGCTCAAAACCTACCACTAGCCTTAAAACTAACACTCTCCCTAACCCTAAACCACCCTAAATTCTAACCCTAACACTAACATTAATCCTAAACCTAACGCTACTCCTAGCCCTAGTTCTAGTGCTAACCCTAACCAAAACCTTAACCCTGGCCCTAACCCTAAACTTAACCCTAACCCTATTCCAGTGGCCGAGATTGTCACTGTTTATTGTTGCATTGTACTTTCCCAAGCACTTAATATAGTGCTGTGGTCAAGCCTTATCCCTGCTTATGTATATGCATTACTGTCAGTGAATAGGGATTAGTTTGTTTTGAGTTCCCTCTCAGGAAAACGGCAACTGGCAAGGCCAGGATCCATTTTACTAGCAACCTTACCAGAAATCAATCCCTGACTGCCGTCTGCAGCCTTGAAACCCAACACCTACGGTTGCTGATGACTTCTTGCTGAATACTTTCTCAGCCACAGAGTGTCCTCTGGATGACCTAGGGCCGATAATTAAGGAGCTTGGTGTATAATGAGGAGATAATGAAGACAACAAACATGGGCTTCCGCCTGTGATATGTCAATGAACACATGAACGAATAGGGAGGGAGGGATGTGGGGCTGTGTCACCCAAGGAAGTGGGACCAGGGGGAAATATAAGGATGAACTCATCCTAAGTTATTTGTCTTTGGCTACCAAACAGCCACTGAACTTTTGTTGCAACAAAATGAATAAAAGGCTGACCCAACCTGACTCATTACTTGGGATATTTTCCAGCAGTGATCTACACACAATAAAACGCTTAATAAATATGACTGACTGAATGAATGAATGATCCCTAGTGCTAACCATAACCCTAGAGCTAGTAGTAACTCTATCCCTAACCCAAACCTAACCTTAACTAACCCTAATCCTATCCCTAACCTTAACCCGAGTTCTAAACTTAACCCTAGGCCTAATACTAGTCCTAGTCCTAATCCTAACTCTAACAATAAACCAAATCCTATCCATAACCCTAGCCCTAGCCCTAATCCCAGCCCTAGCAATGACGCTAATTTTAACCCTAACACCAACTCTATCACCTTAACCTTAAACCTATACCTAAACCTAGCCTTAGACCTACCCCTAAGCTTAACCCTATCCCTAGCCTTACATGCTACCCCAGCTAGTGCTGGGGCTACTCCAGATGAAACTCTATCCCTAACCTGAAATCTAACCTTAACCTTAACCCTAGGCCTAGTGATGGATTGAATATGTGGGTTGAATGAGAGACTATGTGGAATCTACAAAATGATGGGAAAGTCATGGGAAGGACAAACGTTGAGTGGGAAGATGGTGGCTATTTGAAGTGATGACGGGATAACCAAGTAGAAATGTCTTGAAGGCAGGAGTTAATGTGAGACTGCAGAGAGAGAGATCAGAGCTGGAGATTTATATTTAGGAGTCATACACATTGATGTGGAGGTTGAACCCATGGGAGCTAATGAGCTCTCCAAGGGAATGCGTAAAGATGGAAAATAAAAGAGGAGCCAGAACCGCACCTTGAGGGACGCCCCAACGATTAGGGGGTGGGAGGCAGAGAAGGAGCTCATGAAAGAGATTGAGAATAAGCAGCTAGAGAGCTAGGAGGAGAACCAGAAGAGGACAGCATCAGTGAAGCGGAGGCTGGATAACGTTTACAGAAGGGGCAGGTCTCCAGTACTGAGAGTAGCTGAAAGGTCGAGGAGGTTACGATGGAGTAAAAGTCATTGGATCTGGAAAGTCGGACATCACTGGTGACCTTTGAGAGGGCAATTTCTGTGGAGTGAAGGGGATGGACGCTAGATTAGAAGGAGGGTCATGGAGAGAGAATTGGAGAAGAGGAACTTGAGATAGCAGATCTAAACCACTTACTCAAGGGTTTTGGAGATGAATTGAAGTAAGGCGTTGGGGCGATAATTGGAGGGAGCCGTGGGATCAAGAGACTATTTTTTAGGATAGGTGAGACATGGGTACTTTTGAAGGCGGTGGCAAAAGAAGCCACTGGATAGTGAACAGTTGAAGTTGGCAGCTAGGGAGGGAACAAGGGAGTGGGCAGGCATTTTGAAAAGGCGTGAAGGGATGGGGTTGTATGCACAGGTGGAGGGGGTAGACTTTGAAGGAAGGCAGGAGACCTCTTTTTGAGATGCTGTCGGAAAAGATGGGAGAGTTGAAGAAGGGTCAGGAATGGGGAAGGACTGGGGAGGGGCAGGGAAGATTTTAGGGAGATCATGCCTGATGGTTTCAGTTATCTCAACAAAGTAGGTGGCCAGGTCTTTGGGGGCAAGGGTTGGGGAAGACAGGGAGCTGACGTTTTGAGGAGGGAGCCAGAGAAGCAGCGTGGCTCAGTGGAAAGAGGACGGGCTTTGGAGTCAGAGGTCATGGGTACAAACCCCGGCTCTGCCAATTGCCAGCTGTGTGACTTTGGGCAAGTCACCTCACTTCTCTGTGCCTCAGTTGCCTCATCTGTAAAATGAGGATTAAGACTGTGAGCCCCTCGTGGGACAACCTGATAGCCTTGTAACCTCTTCAGTGCTTAGGACAGTGCTTTGTACATAGAAATCGCTTAATAAATGCCATTATTATTATTATTATTATTATTATTATTATTATTATCTGTAATTGCTGAGGACAATGGTCATGGGAGCCAATAAGGATGAAGAAGCAATAAGGATGAAGGGTTAGTGTTACAAGATAGATCGATGAAGGTATAGAGAAGCCATTGAGTTGAGTTGAGTAGAGAGGTTGGTGTTGAGAGCATCATTTTCATCATCAAGACAAGGTAGAAGGTAAAAGGTAGCCTAGCTCGACACTCACCCCTAAACCTAACCCTAACCCTAATACTACCTCTATCAATAACCCTAAGCCTAATCTTAAATTTAGCCTTAAGTCTAGCCCTGACTCGAACCCTAGCCTGAGTCCTTATCCTAACCCCAAGGTCTTATACTACCTTAGCAATTAACCCTATCCCTAACCCTAAACTTAACATTACCCATTGTCCTAGGCCTAACTCTAACCATAAGCCTAAACCTAGCCTGTTTCCTAAGATTAACCCTAGTCCTAAACCTAACCCTAGCCTTCAGACTAGCCCTAGTCCTAGCTCTAGTCTTAACCCTAAACTCAACTCTTACCTTAACTTTAGCCATAACCCTAGCTGCAGCCAGAGCCCTAATCATAACCCTAAACCTAACACTAACGCTAACCATAATACTAACTCTAACCAAACTAACACTAAGCCAAACCCCAAATCTAACTCTAACCTTTACTCTAACCTTAACCCTATAGCTAGCCATAAAACTAGCCTCCGACCTACCCCTATCTCTACCCCTAACTGTATCACTAACTTTTACAGGAGTCCTAGCCCTACCACTAATCCTAACTATGAAACTATACCTAACCCTAACCTTAATCCCTACCTAAGCTCTAGCCCTATCCCTAACACAAGCTTCAAATATTTCCTTAACCTCAAACCTAACCCTAGCCCTAACCTTCATCTTAATCCTAAAACTTTCCAGAGCCATAAACTGTAACTGTAACCGTCACTGTAACCCTAACCCAATCCCTAACCCTAAACCTAACCCTACCCCTAACAATAACTTTACCCCTAACCCTAAAGTAACCCCAACCCTAACCCTGACTCTAACCCTAAGAATAACCTTAACATTAACCCTACAGTAACTCCAACACTAACCCTATACCTAACCCTAATCTTAACCTTACAACTAAACCTAACGCTAATCCTTGCTTTAGCCCTAGCCCTATCCCTAACACTAGCCCTAAATCATTCCTTAACCTCAAACCTAAGACTAGCCCGATCCTAACCCTAACCCTAACCTTAACCTTAAATCTTTCAGGAGCCATAAACCAAACTCTAACTGTAACCGTAAATGTAACCGTAACCATAACCGTGACCATAACCGTGACCATAACCATAACCTTAACCTTAACAATAACCTTAACCCTAACCCTAAAGTAACCATAACCCTAACCAACTCTAACCCTAGCCCTAAATCTCATCCTAATCCAAGCCCTAACACTAGAGGTAGCCCAGCCCTAACCCTAACCCTACCCCCTAACATTAACCCTAAGATTGTCCATAACGTTTTTAACTCTAGCTGCAGCCCTAGCCCTAGCACTAACCCGAACCCTAACCCTAGCCATAGAACAACCACCCTTAAGAGATAAGAGGAGAACCAGGAGAGGACGGAGTCTGTGAAGCCAAGGTCAGATAGCGTGTTGAGGAGAAGGGTGTGGTCCACAGTTTCGAAGGCAGCTGAGAGGTCGAGGAGGATTAGGATGAAGTATGTGCCGTTGGATTTGGCAAGCAGGAGGTCATTGGTGACCTTTGAGAGGGTAGTTTCCGTAGAATGTAGGGGACGGAAGCCAGATTGGAGGGGGTCGAGGAGGGAGTTGGTGTCGAGGTATTCGAGGCAGCGCGTGTAGACAACTCGTTCAAGGAGTTTGGAAAGGAATGGTAGGAGTGAGGTGGGGTCAAGAGAGGGTTTTTTTAGGATGGGAGAGACATGGTCGTGTTTGAAGGCAGAGGGGAAGGAACCAGTGGAGAGTGAGCGGTTGAAGTTGGAAGTTAAAGAGGGGAGAAGGGATGGAGCGAGAGATTTCATGAGATGAGAGGGAATGGGGTCAGAAGCACAGGTGGCCGGAGTAGCACTTGAGGGTAGGGAGGAGAGCTCCTCTGAGGATACTGCTGGGAAGGATGGGAGAGTAGCAGAGAGTGTTGAGAGCCGAGAGGTTGGAGAAGGGGGGGAAGTAACTTTGGGGAGGTCGGACCTGATGGATTTCCTTTTGTTAATGAAGTAGGAGGCCAGATCGTTGGGGGTGAGGGAAGGAGGAGGGGGAGGAACCGGGGGCCTGAGAAGGCAGTTGAATGTACGGAAGAGCTGGCGGGGGTGATGGGCATGGGTGTCAATAAGGGAGGAGAAATAGTTTTGCCTGGCAGAGGAGAGGGCTAAGTTAAGGCAGGAAAGGATAAACTTGAAGTGAACGAGGTTGGCATGGTGTTTAGACTTTCGCCAGCAGCGTTCGGCAGCTCGAGCATAAGAGTGAAGGAGGTGGACAGTGGCAGTGATCCAGGGCTGTTGGTTAGTGGTACGAGAGCGGCGAAGGGAAAGGGGAGCGAGTGAGTCTAGCTGAGTAGAAAGGGTAGAGTTGAGAGCAGTAATCTGATCATCAAGACTGGGAAGAGAGGAGAGGGCGGTGAGGTGGGGTGTGAGGCGTTCAGAAAGATGGATGGGGTCAAGAAAGCGGAGATCTCTGTGAGGGAGTAATATGGATTTACATGGGAAAGGAGTGTGATTGAGGAGGCAGGTGAGAAGATTATGATCAGAGAGAGGGATTTCATAGTTGGTGAGGGTGGACACAGTGCAGCGATAGGGGATGATGAGGTCGAGGGTATGACCAAGTTAGTGAGTGGGTGAGGTGGGGTGGAGCAGGAGGTTGGCGACGGCGAGGAGAGATAGAAGGCGGGCGGCAGAGGAGTCATCAGGGATATCCATGTGGATGTTGAAGTCTCCGAGGATCAGAGTGGGCATGGAGAAGGAGAGATGGAATGTGAGGAAGGGTCAAAGTCTTTAAAGAAGTTGGAGGTGGGCCCGGGATGGCGGCAGATGGCGGCTACAAGAATCTGGAGGGGGTGGTAGAGGCGAATAATGTGGGCTTCAAAGGAAGGGAAGGAAAGGGAAGGGGGAGGGGGGATAGAGCGAAAGCCACATTGGGGGGCTAGATGGAAACCGACAACTCCTCCTTTTCCGGTGAGTCCGGGGGAGTGGGAGAAGAAGAGGCCTCCACTGGAGAGAGCGGCAGAAGAGACCGTCTCGTCCGGAGACAACCATGTTTCAGTTAGGGCAAAGAGGAGTAGAGAGCTGGAAAGGAATAGGTCCAGGATGAAAGGGATCTTACTTAAACCGGAGCGGGGGTTCCAGAGGCCACACTTAGCAGCAGCTGTCGAGGGAGGGAAGGGAAGGGGAAGGGTGCGAGGGGTGGGGAGGGTTTGGATTGGGATGAGCTGGTGGGGGCCTGGGCAGGGAGAGTGGGAAGAGGGGTGGCGATGGGAAAGGAGAACTGGGATGTGGTGGGGAGGGGAGAAGGGGAGGGAGGGGGCCGGGAGGGAGGAGTGGAGGACAGGCGCTGGTACAGAGGGATCCTTGGTAGGGGGTGAGGGGGAGTGGTCTTGGTGGGGGAGAGGGAGGGAAAAAGCTGGGTGGGAGAGGGGAAGGGGAAGGTGAGGAATGGGAATGGCAGTTGGGTGCAAGGGAATTGAAAGTTCATGGTGAGGACAGCAGGGCGAGTGACAGTACAGAGGGAGGTTAACAGTAGAGATGCAGAAGCAATAAAACAGTAGCAATGATATAAGTAGGCGATGGCATCACAGGGTGTAGGTAAACAATTATTATGCTATGGCTATAATAAAATTGGCAGATAATGATGTCACAGAGAGCAGATACAAATTATTATGTACTGGAGTAGGATGGGCCTGTTAAGGGGGGTCAGGAAGCAGTGATACCTGGGGAGAGGAGCGAACAGCCAGCTAGCATGGGAGGGCTGAGTAGGTGCCAATGAGGTTGTCGTTAATGTAACTTGGTTCTAACAGGGGCTTTTTTCCCGGGGCCGGGGGAGAGTCAGTCAGGACCGTACCGGGAAGAGGGGGGGATGGGGGGCACTTTAAGGAAGGTCGCTTAATGGTGGGGGTGGAAGCAGGGGGCATCTATGGGGACACTCTGAGGACGGGAGCCTTTCGGGAACAGCGGGGACCACGCGGTGTGATGGCAGGCGGGCCTCTCGGGAATGGAGTCCCAGGCGTCCATGGCGGCGCTCAGAGGAGCGGATCCTTCCGGGAACTTTGTACTTCCCCAGAGTTGTGTATGGTGCACCTCTCAATTACTTGATAGTAACAATAACTATGGTTTTCATTCATCGCATACTATATGCCAAGTACTGTAGCAAGCACTGGAATAGATACAAAATAATCAGGTGGGAAACAGCTCCAATCCCACATGTGGGCTAATAGCTTAAGTGACAGGGAGAATAGGTAATTAATTTTCAATTGATCAGTGTTATGTATTGAGCACTTAATTTGGGCACAGCACTGTACTAAGCACGTGGGAGAGTACAGAGCAGGTGGTAGGCATGATCCATGACCCTCAACCCTCATTTTACAGGTGAGGAAACTGAGGGGAAAACAAAGGTAAATGACTTGTCTACGTGGTCATCTCTATTTGGATTTCCTCCTGTCACCTCAAACTTAACAGGTGTAAAACAGAACTCCTTATCTTTCCTTATTTTCCTTGTCTTGTCACCCCAAAACATGTCCTCCCCCTGACTTTCCCATCACTGTCTCACAGGCCCATAACCTGGGCATTATCCTTGACTCCTCTCTCTCATTTAACCTACATATTCAATCCATGACTAATCATGTCAGTTTTTCCTTTCCTCCCCATCTAAACTGCTACCATGTTCATCCAATCACATATCATATCCCACATTGATTACTGCATCATTCTCCTTCTGACCGCCCAGACTCCGACTCTCCCCACTCCAGTCCATACTTCATTCGGCTGCCCGGATCGTTTTTCTACAGACAAGTTCACGGCGTGTTTTCTCACTCCTCAAAAGTCTCCAGTGGTTGCCCATCCACCTCTACATCAAACAGAAACTCAATTGGCTTTAACGCTCTCAATCACCTTGCCCCTTCCTGTGTCACCTTGATTCTCTTCTATTACAACCCAGAAAACAAGCTTTGCTCCCTTAATGCTAACCTTCTCAATCTTATCTATCTCGCTGCTGACCACTCACCCATGTCTGGCCTCTGGCTTAGAATCCACTCCCTCTTTATATCCAACACAAAATGCTCTCCCCTCTTCCAAGTCTTCTTGAAGGCACATCTCCTCCAAGAGACCTTCCCTGACTAAGCTCTGTTTTTCTTTTCCTCTGACTTGCTGCCTTTGTTCACACCCCCACCCCAAACAGCCTCACAGTATTTTCATTCACTCAGTGGCATTTATTAAACGCTTACTGTGTTCAGGGCACTGTACTAATCACTGGGGAAAGTACAATATAACAATAAACAGTGACATTCCCTTCCCACATATCTGTAACGTATTTATTTGTAAAGCTCACTGGGGGCAGGGAATGTGTCTGCTATATTGTCATATTGTACTCTACCAAGTGCTTTGTCCATTGTCCTGCACACAGAAAGTGCTCAATGATTATGATTGACTGACTTGTCCACGTTCACACGGCAGGGATTAGAATCCTGGTCCCCTAAATGCCAGGTACATGCCCTTTCCAAAGGCCACACTGCATCTCAATAAGAGATCTGGCCACTGTCATCAAGGAGCTTTACTCTCTGAGACATCCAGAAGGACAGCGAACCAGATTCTGGCTGGTTTCGGGAAACGATGTGAGTAGCTTTGGATGGCCACACCCTCAGATTTATCCCCAGGCTCCAACTCGGGAAGACCCAAACTACAGATGAAGTCGGGAAGAGGAACCACAGATAATACAATCCATTCACTTCTGCCTGTTTCCATCCAATTTGCCCATGGGTCTGTGGTCCATGACTCACGGCCCAGAGCTCATGTTTGCTCTGAGATCTTGTGTGGCCTCCCCCACGGCCCACAGTGAGAAAGTACCCTGAGCCTGCCCCCGAGACCCTCCCCTCAGCGACGCAGGAAGTTCTCCCTTCCTTGAGGAGGCAGGAAGAGGCTATGGTTCAGAGAGAGGTGGAGGCTTGGTAGACCTGATTGAGAGGGTGCTTGGTTGGCCAGTATGAGGGGCAAGCCTCACTGAAAGATGAATCTGATCCTGCAGGCCACAGTTAGGCACCAGGAACTGGCTCTGAATGAGGACCATTCTGGCCTTGTACATGAGTGGTTTCTGAGCTGCACATCTGACCCAGGCCCCATCTTTTCTTGCAGCGGTGCAGCCTCTCCTGTCCCCAACAGTAACCAAGAAACCTCTTGGTTCATGTTTGTATTTGGGGCAGCCCAGAGCTGAGGGGTGCAGTTTTGCTGGGGTGGAGGGGAATAGTTTAGGGGAGGGAAGGTCAGGTTCCCTTTTTTGATGGCATTTATGAAGCACTTACTATGTGCAAAGCACTGTTCTAAGTGCTGGGGAGGTTATAAGGTGATCAGGTTGTCCCACGAGGGGCTCACAGTCTTCATCCCCATTTTACAGATGAGGGAAGTGAGGCCCAGAGAAGTTAAGTGACTTGCCCAAAGTCACACAGCTGACAAAATGTAGATCCGGGATTTGAACCCATGACCTCTGACTCCAAAGCCCGTGCCCTTTCCACTGAGCCAAGCTGGATTCTGGGCTCTGGTGTTAGAGAAAATGCAAGAAAGATGTATCCCCTTTCCCAGGCAGGGAATTTGGGGCAATGTCTGTGTTGGTACCAAGTACACCCAGTGCAGGAAGCAAGGGTGGCCTCAGAGCTTAGGTCAGTATGAGGAAAGTTACGTCCTCCCAGAGGACTGTCCTGCCTAGACACAGCACTCTCTGCTGTGGGGATCATGGTAGGGAGTCTAGGTGAGTCAATCTCTCTCCCTGTCCTTCTGTGTTCTTTTCACCTTTTTCAGCCTCCTGCCTGATGCCACCCCACTGACCCCGCCTTGACAGCCAGGATAGACACCAGTGAAAAGGGAAGCTCTTCTGAGAGGTTCCTCCTGCCTCTGCCTGGTCCCTTGAGCTTGGAGTAGAACTAAACCACGTTTTGGTGCTTGATGAGGAAGGACTCAGCCTCCTTCACCCATCCCCAACTCTCTGGGCCCCAGCCCCCGCCACATGGCCTCAGCCTGATCTGGGGAGCTCCAGGGATGATTCATGCCAGAGAGCTCCACACCTGCGTCCCTGCAACCACAACGCAGGCTGAAAATAAGCTTATCTACCTCCTCTCAGTCTTCTCGGCTTTAGGAGGCTAACGGGCAGGAAGAAGAAGGAGTTCTTTCCTTTTTCAACACTTTCAGTCCCATATGTGAGCCCACTGTTGGGTAGGGACCGTCTCTATATGTTGCCAACTTGTACTTCCCAAGCGCTTAGTACAGTGCTCTGCACACAATAAGCGCTCAATAAATACGATTGATTGATTGATTGATATGTGATGTTGAGGTTGGCAGTTGTTGCATCAGGCAAGAGGACTGGAGAGGTGACATGGTCAGAAAGTGCTGGTAAGAAATGCTGAGCTGAGACTCTCCTGACTCTCATCTCCCAGCTACCCAGCAGAAGATGCTGCAACCAGTCGGGGCTACACCCCATTACACATGAGCGAGGGAGGGAAGGGCAGATTCCTGGCCTGCCTTGATCTGTGGGGTCATCCTGATTCCCTCACCCCCTGACTTCCCCTGCCCTCAGCACTGAGACATCACCCTCTAGTTCTTACAGTCTAGCCCTTTAGATTGTATGGGCTTGTGGGCAGGGAATGTCTACCTTCTCTTTACATTATATAGATTACTTAGTATAGTGTTCTGCACACAGTAACCATTTAACAAATACAGTTGACTTATTCATTGATTGATTCAATCATTTAACCCTGCTTATGTCTCTCCTATTCTAAACAACCCCTACCTTGATCCCACGATTTCCTCCATTTACCACCCTATCTCCCTCTTACCATACCTTTCCTAATTCCTTGAGCATTCATTCATTCGTTCATTCATTCAGTCGTATTTATTGAGAGCTTACTGTGTGCAGAGCACTGTACTAAGCGCTTGGGAAGTACAACTTGGCAACATATAGAGACAGTCCCTACCCAACAACGGGCTCACATTCTAGAATGCATGTTGTCTGCATTCACTGTCGTTAATTCCTGTCCTCCTATTCTCTCCTTGATCCCCTCCAATCTGGTTTCTTCCCTGTGTGCTCCACAGAAACTGTCCTCTTATGGGTCACCAATGATCTCATTCTTACCTAATCAAATGACCTCTACTCCATTCTAATCCTCCTCGACCTTTCGGTCTTCCTTCAACATTATCATCTTCCCCTTTCACTTGGAAACATGATCCAACTTTGGCTTCACTGATACAGTCCTCTCCTGGTTCTCCACGTATCTCCCTGGTCTCTCCTACTCATTCTCTTTGAAGGGCTTCTCCTCTGCCTCCCACCCTCTAATTGTGGGAGTCCCTCAAGGTTCAGCTTTGGGTCCCTTTCTATTCTCAATCTACACCCACTCTCTTGAAGAACTCATCCAATCCTATGGATTTAACTGCCGTTATTATGTGAATGATTCCCTAATGGGCATTTTCAGCCCTGATCTCTGTCCTTCTCTGCAGTCTCACATTTCCTTCTGCCTTCAGGACAGCTGTACCTGGATGTCTAGCCAACACCTGAAATTTAACATGTCCAAAATAGAACCCCTCATCTTCTCCCCTGTTCTCTCCATGATTTTCCCCTCTCTGTAGACCACACCATTATCTTCCTTATCTCACAAGCACATAACTTTGGCATTATTCTCAACTCATTTCTCTCATCCAACTCACATATTCAATATGTCAACAAATCCTTTATGTTCAACCTCCACAACATCACTAAAATCTGCCCTTTCCTCTCTGATCCAAAGGGCTACCACGTTAATCCAAAAATTCATACTATCTCATCTCTATCACTGCATCAGCCACGCTGCTTACATTACTGCCTCCTGTCTCTTCCCAAGTCTTTCCATACATCACTCTGCTGCCGGGGTCATTTTTCTTTGATGGTATTTGTTAAGTACTTACTTTTGTGTCAGACACTGCACTAAGCGCTGGTGTAGATACATTCCAAACAGTTTGGACACAGTCCATGTCCCACATGAAGATTATAGTCTTCGTCCCAATTTTACAGATGAAATAATTGAAGCACAGGGAAGTTAAATGATTTGCCCCAGGTCACGCAGCAGAGAAATGGCAGAGAGGGGATTACAACTCAGGTCCTTCTTATTCCCAGGCCCGTGCTGTATCTACTAGGCAACACTGCTTCTCAAAGGTTTTTCTACAGAACCATTCAGTCCATGTTTCCCCACTCCTCAAGAACCTCCAGTGGTTGTCCATCCACCTCTACATCAAACAGAAACTCCTTGGCATAGTCTTTAAAGCACTCAATCATCTTCCCCATCCTATGCCACCTCACTGATTTCCAATCACAAACCAACCTGCTCATTTTGCTCCTTTAAATTCATTTTACTCACTGAATCTTGATCTCGCCTATCTCACCTCTAATCCCCTCACCCAAGTCCTGCTTCTGGCCATGAACAGTCTCCCAGTAGGACTTCATTTCCTCTTCTACCACTCCCTTCTGTGTCGCCTTTGCATTTTGTTTTGTAACCTTAATTACCCCTTCTGGAACACAACAGCATTTATGTATATATCCACAATTTATTCATTTAGGTGTATTAATGCCTATCTTCCCCGGAGACTGTAGGCTCAATGAGCTGGGAATGTGTTTAACAACTCTGATCTATTGAATTCTCCCAATTGCTCAGTACACTGCAGAGCAGCAAGCAATAAGCTTTCTATAAATTTGATTGACCATTCGACCGATTGATAAGTCTTTAAAATCTCCTATAGACCGGGGTTAGAATTGACAATTGGGTCTCAGACTTTGGGTAGGCTTCCTGAGATTGGGCATGTTGGCTCTGAGTAGGCAGAAAGGGCAGGTTAATAACAATACCACTCACCGACTTGGTCACACCCTCGACCTCATCATCTCCTACCGCTGCACTGTCTCCGCCCTCACCAACTCTGAAATCCCTCTCTCTGATCATAATCATCTCAACTGCCTCCTCACTCACAGTCCTTTCCCCTGTAAATCCACATTACTCCCTCACAGAGATCTCTGCTCTCCTGACCCCATCCATCTTTCTGAGCGCCTCACACCCCACCTCGCCTCCCTTTCCTCTCTACCCAATATTAATGATCAGATTACTGCTCTCAACTCTACCCTTTCTACTTATCTTGACTCGCTCGCTCCCCTTTCGCTTCACCGCTCTCCTACCACTAACTCACAGCCCTGGATCACTGCCACTGTCCGCCTCCTTCGCTCTTATGCTGGAGCTGATGAATGCTATTGGTGTAAGTCTAAACACCATGCCATCCTCGTTCACTTCAAGTTTATCCTTTTCTGCCTTAACTCAGCCCTTTCCTCTGCCAGACAAAATTATTTCTCCTCCCTTATTGACACCCATGCCCATCATCCCCACCAGCTCGTCCGTAGATTCAAGTCCCTTCTCAGGCCCCCGGTTCCTACCCTTCTTCCTTCCCTCACTCCCAAAGTTCTGACCTCCTACTTCATCAATAAAATTAAATCCATCAGGTCTGAGCTCCCCAAAGTCAATCCCCCCCTTCTCCAACACCCAGGCTCTCAATGCTCTCTGGTACTCTCCCACCCTTCCCAGCAGTATCCTCAGAGGAGATCTCCTCCCTCTTCTCAAGTGCTACTCCGGCCACCTGTGTTTCTGACCCCATTCCCTCTCAGTTTATGAAATCTCTCGCTCTGTCCCTTCTCCCCTCCTTAACTTCCATCTTCAACCGCTCACTCTCCACTGATTCCTTCCCCTCTGCCTTCAAACATGCCCCCGTCTCTCCCATCCTAAAAGAACCCTCTCATGACCCCACCTCACCTTCTAGTTATCGCCCTATCTCCGTCCTACCATTCCTTTCCGAACTCCTTGAACGAATCGCCTACACGCGCTGCCTCGAATTCCTCAACGACAATTCTCTCCTCGACCCCCTCCAATCTGGCTTCCGTCCCCTACATTCCAAGGAAACTCCCCTCTCAAAGGTCACCAATGACCTCCTGCTTGCCAATCCAACGGCTCCTACTCTATCCTAATCCTCCTCGACCTCTCAGCTGCCTTCAACACGTTAGACCACCCCCTTCTCCTCAATACGCTATCCAACCTTGGCTTCACAGACTCTGTCCTCTCCTGAGTCTCCCCTTATCTCTCCAGCTGTTCGTTCTCAGTCATTTTTGCTGGCTCCTCCTCCCCCTCCCATCCCCTTACTGTAGGGGTTCCTCAAGGTTCAGTTCTTGGTCCCCTTCTGTTCTGGATCTACACTCACTCCCTTGGTGACCTCATTCGCTCCCACAGCTTCAGCTATCATCTCTACGCTGATGACACCCAAATCTACATCTCTGCCGCTGCTCTCTCCCCCTCCCTCCAGGCTCGCATCTCCTCCTGCCTTCAGGACATCTCCATCTGGATGTCTGCCCACCACCTAAAGCTCAACATGTCCAAAAATGAACTCCTTGTCTTCCCTCCCAAACCCTGCCCTCTCCCTGACTTTCCCATCACTGTTGATGGCGCTACCATCCTTCCCGTCTCACAAGCCCGCAACAGTGGTGTCATCCTCGACTCCACTCTCTCATTCACCCCTCACATCCAAGCCATCACCAAAACCTGCCGGTCTCAACTCCGCAACATTGCCAAGATCCGCCCTTTCCTCTCCATCCAAACCGCTACCCTGCTCGTTCAAGCTCTCATCCTATCCTGTCTGGATTACTGTATCAGTCTCCACTCCGATCTCCCATCGTCCTGTCTCTCCTCACTTCAATCCATACTTCACACCGCTGCCCAGATTGTCTTTGTCCAGAAACGCTCTGGGCATGTTACTCCCCTACTCAAAAATCTCCAGTAGCTACCAATCAACCTATGCATCAGACAATAACTCCTCACCCTGGGCTTCAAGGCTCTCCATCACCTCGCCCCCTCCTACCTCACCTCCCTTCTCTCCTTCTACAGACCAGCACACACCCTTCGCTCCTCTGCCGCGAATCTCCTCACCGTGCCTCGGTCTCGCTTGTCCCGCCGTCGACCCCCGGCCCATGTCATCCCCCTGGCCTGGAATGCCCTCCCTCCACACATCCTCTAAGTTAGCTCTCTTCCTCCCTTCAAGACTCTACTGAGAGCTCACATCCTCCAGGAGGCCTTCCCAAACTGATCCCCCTCCTTCCTCTCCCCCTCCTCCACCTGTCCATGCCCCCAGCATACCTCCTTCCCTTCCCCACAACACCTGTATATATGTATATATGTTTGTTCGTACTTATTACTCTATTTATTTATTTTACTTGTACATATCTATTCTATTTATTTTATTTTGTTAATATGTTTTGTTTTGTTCTCTGTCTCCCCCTTCTAGACTGTGAGCCCACTGTTGGGTAGGGACCATCTGTATATGTTGCCAACTTGTACTTCCCAAGCGCTTAGTACAGTGCTCTGCACACAGTAAGTGCTCAATAAATACGATTGATTGATTGATTGATTGATTGATTAACTTCTCTGTTTTTCTGAATCCTTAGCTGTAAAATAGGATTGCGGATCATGGATTGTGCCTACCACCTGTACTGTAGTTTCCCAAATGCTTAGTATAGTATGTTACCCAAATTAAGTGTTCAATAAGTAGCACTGATTGAAGATTAATTACCTATTCTCCCTTCCAATTTTAGCCATGAGCCGCCATGTGGTACTGGGGCTGTGTCCCACCTGATTATCTTGTATCTACGCCAGTGCTTGCTACAGTGTTTGTCATACATTAAGTGATGAATGAATACCCCAATTATAATTACTGGTAAGTGAATGAGAGGTATTCTATACAAGGCTGTTGGGAAATGCAGAATAATAAAATGATACATTCCTGGACCACAACGTGCTTCCACTTTATTGGAAAGAAAAAGATAAAAATAGTTACAACGATTACCAGACTCTGGGGACACTGCCGCGCATCATCTTATGCATGTGCAGAAGGATGATGCCTGCTTCATCCCACGTCCACAACCTCGACTGCTTTTCCCAGATTACTTCACTGAGACACTTCCAATCCCTAACTCAATTGGTTGCCTTAGAGATGGGTCCTATATCTGTGGTTGGACTCAGATGGGCTTTGAGCCCGATGTGGGACAGAGACTGTTCCCGCATAATTATCTTTTATCTCTTCCAGTGCTTAGTCCAGTGCTGAGCACATAATAAGCAAACAACAAATTCCACAATGATAAATCATTATTAGGGCACAGCCTGGGAATCTTTCTATAGGATCAGGTAAAAGGAAGGGAACCTGGACAGGGAGAAGCAACATTGCCTAGTGGATAGAGCACTGGCCTTGAAGTCCGAAGGAACTGAGTTCTAATTTCAGCTCTACCACCTGGACAAGTCTCTAAACTTCTCTGTGCTTCAGTTATCACATCTGTAAAATGGGGATTAAGATTATGAGCACCATGAGGGACATGGTCTTTGTCCCATTTGATTACCTTGTATTTAGTGCACTTAGTACAGTGTTTGACACATTGTAGTGTTTAGAAAGTGCAATTATTAGTATCCGCTTTTAGACTCTGAGCTCACTGTAGGCAGGGAACTTCTGTTTACTGTTACTGTTACTGTTTATTGTTCAGTCCAAGAATGAACTGCTTGTCTTCCCTCCCAAACCCTGCCCTCTCCCTGACTTTCCCATCACTGTTGATGGCACTACCATCCTTCCCGTCTCACAAGCCCGCAACCTTGGTGTCATCCTCGACTCCGCTCTATCGTTCACCCCTCACATCCAAGCCGTCAACAAAACTTGCCGGTCTCAGCTCCACAACATTACCAAGATCTGCCCTTTCCTCTCCATCCAAAACGCTACCCTGATTGTTCAAGCTCTCATCCTATCGTGTCTGGATTACTGTATCAGCCTCCTCTCCGATCTCCCATTCTCTTGTCTCTCCCCACTTCAATCCATACTTCACGACTCTGCCCGGATTGTCTTTGTCCAGAAACGCTCTGGGCATGTTACTCCCCTCCTCAAAAATCGCCAGTAGCTACCAATCCACCTACGCATCAGGCAGAAACTCCTCACCCTCGGCTTAAAGGCTCTCCATCACCTCGCCCCCTCCAACTTCACCTCCCTTCCATGCTTCTACAGCCCAGCCCGCACCTTCGCTCCTCTGCCGCTAATCTCCTCACCATGCCTCGTTCTTGCCTGTCCCATCGTCGACTCCCGGCCAACGTCCTCCCCCTCACCTGGAATGCCCTCCCTCCCCACATCTGCCAAGCTAGCTCTCTTACTCCCTTCAAGGCCCTACTGAGAGCTCACCTCCTCCATGAGGCCTTCCCAGGCTAAGCCCTTACCTTCCTCTCCCCCTCTTCCCCCTCTCCACCCCCCGCCTTACCTCCTTCCCTTCCCCACAACACCAGTATATATGTATATGTTTGTACGTATTTATTACTCTATTTATTTATTTATTTTACTTGTACATATCGATTCTATTTATTTTATTTTGTTAATATGTGTTTTTTTTGTTCTCTGTCTCCCCCTTCTAGACTGTGAGCCCACTGTTGGGTAGGGACCGCCTCTACATGTTGCCAACTTGTACTTTCCAAGCGCTTATTACAGTGCTCTGCACACAGTAAACGCTCAATAAATATGATTGATTGATTGATTGATTATATTTTACTCTCCCAAGTGGTTAGTACAGTGCTTTGCACAGAGTAAGTGCTCAATAAATATGAATGAATGAATGAATGAATGAATCCTATGTATTTTTAAGCTCCTGCTCAGTTCATGGAGGATACTGAAGCCTGTCGTCTTGGCAGCTTTCCCAGGCGGTGATCACTGGGTTGTGTCTGTTGGTGAAGGGAGTTCTGGGGCTCCCAAACCTCATTATTTGCCTTTCAGTGTGCATCTCCAATCAGTCACTAACTCTTGTCAGTTCTCCCTTCACAACATCTCTGTAACCTGCCCCTTCATCTCTGTCCAAATTGCATCCATGCAGGTCCAAGCATATGTCTTATCCCCCAAGGAAGCTCAGCCTCCTCACTGACCTCCCTGCCTCCAGGCTATCCCCATTCCAGTCCATCTCAACTCGGTGGCCCGGATGATTTTTCTGAAAAATTATTCATTCATTCATTCATTCATTCAATCGTATTTATTGACAGTTTACTTTGTGCAGAGCACTGTACTAAGCGCTTGGGAAGTTCAAGCTGGCAACAAATAGAGACGGTCCCTACCCAGCAACGGGCTCACAGTCTAGAGCGGGGTGACAGATAACAAAACAAAACATGTGGACAGGGTCAAGTCATCAGAATGAATAGAAGTAATGCTAGATGCACATCATTAACAAAATAAATAGAATAGTAAATATGTACAAGTAAAATAAATAGAGTAATAAATGTGTACAGACATATACAGCTGCTGTGGTTAGGGGAAGGAGGTAAGGCGGGAGGGATGGGGAGGGGTAGGAGGGGGAGAGGAAGATGAGTTCTCAGTAAGCCTTTGAAGGGAGAAAGAGAGCTAGCTTGGCGGACACGCAGAGGGAGGGCATTCCAGGCCAGGGGGAGGACGTGGGCCGTGGGTCTTCGGCGGGACAGGCGAGAACAAGGCACAGTGAGGAGGTTAGCGGCAGAGGAGCGGAGGGTGGTGGGCTGGGCTGTAGAAGGAATGAAGGGAGGTCACGTAGGAGGGGGCGAGGTGATGGAGAGCCTTGAAGCCGAGAGTGAGGAGTTTTTGCGTGATGCGTAGGTTGACTGGTAGCCACTGGAGATTTTTCAGGAGGGGAGTAATATGCCCAGAGCGGGTCTGCACAAAGATGATCCGGGAAGCAGCGTGAAGTATAGACTGAAGTGGGGAGAGACAGGAGGATGGGAGATCAGAGAGGAAGCTGATGCAGTAATCCAGTCGGGATAAAATGAGAGATTGAACCCGCAGGATAGCGGTTTGGATGGGGAGGAAAGGGCGGATCTTGACGAAGTTGTGGAGGTGAGACCGGCAGGTTTTGGTGACGCGTTGGATGTGAGGGGTGAACGAGAGAGCAGAGTCGGGGATGACACCAAGGTTGCAGGCTTGTGAGACGGGAAGGATGGTAGTGCCGGCGACAGTGATGGGAAAGTCAGGGAGATGGCAAGGTTTGGGAGGGAAGATAAGGAGTTCAGTCTTGGACATATTGAGTTTTAGATGGTGGGCAGACATCCAGATGGAGATGTCCTGAAGGCAGGCGGAGACACGAGCCTGAAGGGTGGGAGAGAGAACAGGGGCAGAGATGTAGATTTGGGTGTCATCAGCGTAGAGATGATAGATGAAGCCGTGGGAGCAAATGAGTTCACCAAGGGAGTGAGTGTAGATAGAGAACAGAAGGCCATCAAGAACTGATGCTTGAGGGACTCTTACAGTAAGGGGATGGGAGGGGGAGGAGGAACCCGCCAAGGAAACTGAGAATGAACGGCCAGAGAGGGAAAGCAGAAAACTAGGTGAATCAGAGAGCATCCTTTCCTTTGCAATTTCTGCCCTTAAGAATTCCCTTCGGAAGGAGGTTTGGCATCTCTCCAAGGCAGAAACAGAATTGAACACATTTATCCTCTTCATCAGGATGACCCACTCATCCGAGGCAGCTCCCTGGCTCTGAGACTGATGGCTTCCTAGTGCTACCTAGAGCTACCCTAGACGTTCTTAGGCTCCTTTTGGTTACTGTTAAGCATGCTTGTGCTTCAGAAATAGACTTCCTGGGACGTTATGGTTCGACCACTATGTCACTGTGCAAGCACAGCAGCTCCAGGGGACGTAGAGCTGTCTGCCTACAACAGGTCCAGGACCCGGAGAGTTTTCTGCATGCAGCAGTAGGTCCCGGAGTCCGAAAGTTCTGTGCAGGTGGCAGCTGCAACCGCAGTGGCTCCAGAAGCCAGAGAGCTCTGTCCGTGCAGCAGCTGCAACCACAGCAGCTCCAGGGGCCGGAAAGCTCTCATCATGCAGCAGCTGCAAACGCAGCAGCTCCGGGAACCGGAGAGATCTCTGCCTGCAGCAGACGAAACCTCTGAGAGGTCGCGTCAAGCACTGTGCAAAACGTTGGGGTATGTCCAAGATCATCAAAATAGACTGTAAGCTCATTATGGGCAGGGTACCTGTACGCCAATTCTGTTACATTGTACTCTTTTGGGGACTTAATACAGCGCCCTGTACATAGTAAGCGTTCAGTAAATACCTCTGGTTGATTGATCGATTGGGTATTGAATCCCCAATTTTGCAGCTGAGGGAACTGAGGCACGGAGTCTTTAAGGAACAGCTTCGGTTATTCAGGTGATCCCCAAAACTGCCTCTGCAATTCCAAACTCTGTCCATCTCTGTATTCTGCCGACCCTTTCACGAGTCTCATCTTATTTTCCACTGACTCTTCCCGTCACCCCCCTTCTTTTTTTGTAAGGATTTTCTAGGATTTCCAACCCCTGGAAGCTCAGAGGCTCTCGAGGCCCTTGGGACACGGGAAGTGGCCAGAGTGGAGGGCCTAGATCTGGGGAAACGGTTACCGTCCAAGAGAGGACTTGTGGGTGATTTCAGATGTGATCAATGGGGTGTAGGGCTCCCCACAGGTCCAAAAGGACCCTGACAAAGCAGGGTCCCGGAACCCTCTTGGACATCCCAAGGGAGAGTAGTAGTAGCAGTGGCAGTAGTGGTAATCATTGAGCGCTCTCTGGGTGCTGTGCACTGAACTAGATGCTTGAGAAGTACAATGTACAAATGGAAACAGCGTGGCCTTGCGGGTAGAGCCTGGGATTGGGAGTCAGAAGGACCTGGGTTCTAATGTCAGCTCTGCCACTTGTCTGCAGGGTGACCTTGGACAGTTAGTTTACTTGTCTAGGCCTCAGTTACCTCAGTTGAAAAACGGGGCTTAAGATTGTGAACCCTATGCGGGACAGGGACTGAGTCCAATTTGATTAGCGTGTATCTACCCCAGGGCTTAGTATAGTGCCTGGCACATAGTAAGCGCTTAACAAATGCCATTAAGAAAAAAAAGAAGGCTAAAGCAATATATTATCTGCCCACATGAGAAGAAGCCTGGCCCTAGTGGAAAGAGCCCAGGCCTGTGAGTCAGAGGACCCGGGTTCTAATCCCTGCTCTGGTAATTGTTTTGCTCCGTGACCTCGAGCAAGTCACTTAACTACTCTGTGCCTCAGTCTTTTCTACTGTAAAATGTGATTAAATACCTGTTCTCCTGCTTATTTAGCCTGTTAGCCTCATGTCGGGCAGGGACTGAGTCCGACCCAAGGAACTTGTATCTATCCCAGCGCTTAGCAGAAAACTTGACAGATTTTTTTTCCAAACGGGCTGACAGTCTGCTGGGGCAGAAGGAATGAAAAATGTTCTCAAGCAATTGGAATAAATTATAGGAACGTCCAATTGGGCTTGCCTTGGGCAGGGAATATGTCAGTTTATTGTATTGTTGTCCTCTCTCAAGCGCTTAGTACAGTGTTCTGCACAAAGGAAGCGCTCAAATACGATTGACTTCGTTCTTGCGTGTCCCGCCATCGACCCCCGGCCCACGTCCTCCCCCTGGACTGGAATGTCCTCCCTCCACACATCTGCCAAGCTAGCTCTCTATCTCCCTTCAAATCCCTACTGAGAGCTCACCTCCTCCAAGAAGCCTTCCCAGACTGAGCCCCCTTTTTCCTCTCCTCCCCATCCCCCTCACCCTCCCTCCTTCCCCTCCCCACAGCACCTTAATATATGTTTCTACTGATCTATTACTCTATTTTACTTGTATATATTTACTATTCTATTTATTTTGTTAATGATGTGGATTTAGCTTTGATTCGTTTTGTTCTGATGACTTGACACCTGTCCACATGTTTTATTTTGTTGTTTTTTTTTCTGTCAGCCCCTTCTAGACTGTGAGCTCGTTGTTGGGCAGGGACTGTCTGTATATGTTGCTGTCTTGTACTTCCCAAGCGATTAGTACAGTGCTGTGCACACAGTAAGCGCTCAATAAATATGATGGAATGAATGAATGAATGAGTACTGTGTCCAGCCTGATTAATTAGTACCTACGCTGGTGTGTAGTACAGTTTCTGGCACATCTTAAGCACTTGACAAATATTCTTTTTAAAAAAAAGACCTGGGCAGCAGAGCGAAGTATGTGCTGGCATGGGAAGAGACAGAAAGTAGGGAGGTCAGTAAAGTGCCTATTGCAATAGTCAAGGTAGTACAGGTACAGGTTTTGGATTAACATGGTAGCACTTTGGGTACAAGATGAAAGGTAAGATATTCACGATGTAGTGAAGGTTAAACATAAAAGATTTGTGGACAGATTTATATGTGAATTGAATGAGGGAGATGAGATGAGAATAATGCCAAGGTTATGGGCTTGTGGGAGAGGAAGAATGGTGGTGTTGTCTACAATGATAGGAAAGTCTTGGGGAGGACAGTGTTTGGGTAGGAAGATGAGGACATGCTTTGGACATGTTAATTTCAGATGCTGGCTAGACATCCAAGTAGAGCTGTACTGAAGGCAGAAGGAAATGCGAGATTGCAGAGGAAGACAGAGATCAGGGCTGAAGATGCAGAGAAAGGAATCATTTGTATAGTGATGGCAGTTGAAGTGAGAGGATTGAATGAGTTCTGCAAGAGAGTGGGTGTAGATGGAGAATAGAAGGGGACCCAGAACTGGACTTTGAGGTACTCCCACAGTTAGTTGGGAGGCAGAGGAGGAGCCCATGAAAGAGACTGAGAAGAAACGACCAAGGAGATAGGAGGAAAACCAGGAGAGGACAGTGTCAGTGAAACTGAGGTTGGATAAGGTTTTCAAGCGAAGGAGGTGGTTGACAGTGTTGAAGGCAGCTGAAAGTTCAAGGTGGATCAGCACAGAGTAGAGGTCTTTTAATATGGCAAAAAGGAGATCATAGGTGACCCATAAGAGGGCAGTTTCCATGGAGCATATGGGGCAGAAGCCAGGTTGGAGGGGTCAAGAAGAGCATTGGAGGACAGGAAGTGGAGACAGCCGGTGCAGACAACTTGCTCAAACAATTCGGAGAGGAATGGTAAGAGGAAGAAAGGGTGGCAACTGGAGAGAATCATGTGGTCAAGGGAGGGTGTGTTTAGCATAGGGAAGACATGAGGGGGTTTAAAGGAATCAGTCGATCAATGAATCAATCAATCGTATTTATCAAATGCTTACTGTGGGCAGTAGAAAAGAAGCACGGACTAAGGAGTCAGAGGTCATGGGTTCAAATCCCGACTCTGCCAATTGTCAGCTGTGTGACTTTGGGCAAGTCACTTAACTTAACTTTTCTGTGCCTCAGTTACCTCAACCGTAAAATGTGGATTAAGACTGTGAACCCCCGATCACCTTGTAACCTCCCTAGCGCTTAGAAAAGTGCTTTGCACAAAGTAAGCACTTAATAAGTGCCATTATTATTATTATTATTATTATTATTATACTGCAATAAGCAATCAGTACAATGTACAGTGTTGGTTGACATGTTCCCTGCCCACAAGGCACATACTGTCTAGAATTCTAGACTGTAAGAACCGCAGTGTTATATCTGGTTGTTGTTGGAGCTGTGGGGGGTGAGGGAATCAGGGTGACCCCATAGCTCAGGCCAGGTGAGGAATTCCCCCCTCCTAACTTTTCCCCTGTGAGTTCGGGGGTTACCAGGACTGGCCACAGAGACCCCTGATAGGGGGAGAGGGGATGGGAGTTGAGAACTTCTCAGCACAGCATTTCTCAATGAAACTTTCTTGTCACCTCTCCTGGCCTCCTGCCTGATGCAACTCCTGCCATCCCCATTGCCACATTTGGCACCAACACTGTTGAAAAGGAAAACAACTCCCTCCCCCTCCTGCCCGTCCTGAGAATCGAGAGTTACCAGAGAAGACTGAGGGGAAGCTGTCAAGTTATTTCCAGGCTTTGTTTTGGTTGAAGATAAAGGGATGCAGGTATGGAGCTCCCAGGCACGAGCGATCCCCAGAGCTCCCCAGTCTGGGCTGAGTCCACGTGGCTCAGGCTTGGGCCCAGAGAGACAAGAAGGGGAGGGAGGGAGGGGCTGAGTCCTTCCTCACTTAGCAATGAAGCGTTATTTAGTTCTGCTGCGGGCTTAAGGGACCAGTCAGAGGTGGGGGAGGAACTCCTCAGAAGTGTTTCCCTTGATACCAGTGTCTATACCGGTTGTCACGACAAGGTCAGCAGGGTGACATCAGGCAGTAGGCCGGAAGAGGTGATAAGGTCATAAAGTGTCAGGGAGTAAACCTGAGCATTGCATATTCCATTTCTCTGGACCCCACAGCAAAGGCCACTGTGACTAGGCAGGATAGCCGTTTGAAAGGTCACTCCCCACATCCTGACCTAAACTGTGTGGTCACTCTGCTTCCCACACTAAGCGTACTTGTTACCAGTACAGACATTACCCCAGTGTTAATGCCTGGGAAAGGGGCTCAGGCTTTCTTGCATTTTCTCTAACAACAGGGTCCAGAGTCCAGCGGGAGAGGGGGCCTGACCTTTGCTCCCTTAGACTGACCTCCCAAAGTGCATCCGTCTGTTCTGGGCTGCCCTGGCTACAACCATGAACCTAACAATTCTTTAACGGTTGCTGGGAACAGGCAAGGTTGGACCAGTGTCAGAAAAGCTGTGGCCTGGGACAGATTTGCTGCTCAGACACAATCCAGGTCCAAGGCCATAATAGTTTTCAAGCAGATCTGGTTCCTGGTACCCATCTGTGGCCTGCAGGACTGGATTCATCCCTGATGCAGTCCTGCTTCTCACCTTGGGCAGCCAAGTCCCCTTTCCCCCCGTGGCCAACCAGCCTCCCACCTCTCTCTGACCCACATATTCGTCCTGCATCCCCAGGCAGATAGAAGAGAGTAGGGGCCTGAACAGAGGCTCAGAGCACAGTCCCACTGTGAGCATTATCTAACATCATCTAACCTTGGCTTCACTGACATTGTCCTTTCCTGGGCCTCCTCCTACCCCCCGTTCACTCTTTCTCAGTTTCTTTCATGGACTACTCCTGTGCCTACCACCCACTAAATGTGGGAGTTCCTCAAGGTTCAGTTCTGGGTCCTCTTCTATTCTCCATCTAAGCTCACTCTCTTGAAGTAGTCATTCATTCCCTTGACTTCAACAACCATCGCTATGTGGATGTTTCCCAAATCTACTTCTCCAGCTCTGATCTCTGTCCATCTCTGCAGTCTCACATTTCCTTCCTCTATTAGGACATCTCTACTTGGATATCCCACAAACACCTGAAATTAAACGCATCCAAAACAGAACTCCTTTTCTTTAAAATGGTTTTTATTCAGCACTTATTATGTGCCTGACACTGTACTAAGCACTGGAGTAGATACAAGATAATCAGTTTGGACACAGTCTTAGTTCCACATGAAGCTCAAATTTTTATCCCCATTTAAAAAGATGAGGTACCTGAAGTGACCTGCCTAGGGTCACACAGCAGAGAAAGGGTATAACTGGGATTAGAACTCAGATCCTTCTGATCCCCAACCCTGTCCTCTGTCCATTAAACTGCACTGCTACTCCGTGCTTTTTCTACCGAACTATTCAGTCCATGTTTCCCCACTCCTCAAGAACCTCCAATGGTTGCCCATCCAACTCTTCATCAAACAGAAACTCCTTAGCAATAGTTTTGAAACGTCCAATTACCTTGTCCTCTCCTGCCTCACCTCCTCAATTTCCTATTGCAACTCAACCTGCATATTTCTTTCCTCTAATGACAACTTACTCACTGTACCTAGATATCAATTATCTCACAACTGATCCCCCTCGCCCACGGCCTGCCTCCATCCTGGAATGTTCTTCTTTATATCCAACAGTCAACAATTACTCTTTTACACTTAAAAGCATTATTAAAGGTAAATCTCCAAGACCCCTTCTCTGACTAATCCTACTGAGAGCTCACCTCCTCCACGAGGCCTTCCCAGACTGAGCCCCCTCCTTCCTCTCCCCCTGCTCCCCCTCCCCCTCCACCCCACCTTACCGCCTTCCCCTCCCCAGAGCACCTGTATATATGTATATATGTTTGTACATATTTATTACTCTATTTATTTATTATACTTGTACATATTTATTCTATTTATTTTAGTTTGTTAATATGTTTTGTTTTGTTGTCTGTCTCCCTCTTCTAGACTGTGAGCCCGCTGTTGTGTAGGAACCTTCTCTATATGTTGCCAACGTGTACTTCCCAAGAACTTACTACAGTGCTCTGCACACAGCAAGCACTCGATAAATACGATTGAATGAATGAATGAATGCATAATCTCTCCTTTCCTCTTCTCCCTTCCGGGTCACCCTGATTTATTCCCTTTTTTTCCCGGCTCCCAACCCCACTGTACTCTTGTACATTTTTGTAATTTCTTCATTTATATTAATTTCTCCTTTTTCACCTCAGATGTTCTCTTTGGAGACCTTGAAGACCAAAACCTTACAAAAATAACACCTGGACTTTGTTTACCTGAACTAATCATTTTTCACCTCATGTATTCTCTTGCAAAGGCCTTGAAGACCTAAGGTGGACAAATGAGCAGGACAGCCTTTTCTTGAAGCAAAATTCTCCTTCTTGAACCCCACATATCGTTTCTTCATGCCTTGAAGATCTGATTTAGGAAAATGAGTGCAGGAAATTGTTTGCATAAAGCAAACTTCTCCTTTTTGCTTGAAATAGTCACTTTTGAGGCCTTGAAGAACTCAGGTAGAGAAATAAGAGCTGGAGAGTGTTTGCATGAAGCAAATTTAACCATTTTTACCTCATAAATTATCTTTGATGGCCTTGAAACTCTTAGGTTGACAAATGAGCAGGACATTTTTTGCATGAAGCAAAATTCTCTTTTTTTAATGCCATATACTATCTCTTCAGGCCTTGAAGACTGTAGGGAAATAAAAGCTAGACTTTGCATGAGAAAAGTTTCTCCTTTCACACCTCAAATATTCTCTTTTGAGGCCTTGAAGACCTAAGACCTTACAGCAATAACAGCTGGAAATTGTTTGCAGGATGAAATCTGATCATTATTCACCTCACATATTCTCTTTCAAAGACCTTGAAGACCTCAGTTGGACGAATTAGCAGGACATTATTATCATGAAACAAAATTCTCCTTATTTAACCCCGTGTATTTTTTTTCAGGCCATTGAAGATGAGATTTAGAAAAATCAGCGCAGGAAATTGTTTGCATAAAGCAAACTTTTGCACTAGATATATTCTCTTTGGGGGTCTTGAAGACGTTACAGAAATACGAATTGGGAGATGGCATGAAACTTTCTCATTTTTTACCTCAAATATCCTCTTTCAGGGCCTTGAAAACCCTTGGTAGAGAAATCAAAGCTGCATACTCTTTGCATGTAGCAAACGTCTCCTTTTCCATCTCAAATATTATCTTTTTCATTCAATCATATTTATTGAGCGCTTACTGTGTGCAGAGCACTGTACTAAGTACATGGGAAGTGCAAGTTGGCAACATATAGAGATGGTCACTACCCAACAACGGGCTTCAGGCCTTGAAGACCCTCGATAGAGAAATCAAGGCTGGAGGTAGTTTGCAAGAAGGAAATGTTCTCCTTTTTCATCTAAAACATTTGGTTTTGATGCCACGAAGACTTTAGACAGAGAAGTAAAAGCTGGAGTCGGTTTGCATTAAGAGAATTTCTCCTTATGCACGTCAAATACTCTCTATTTTGGCCTAGAAGGCCTTGGGTAAAGAAATCAAAGCTGGAGGTCTTTGCAGGAAGCAGGTTTCTCCCTTTCCACCTCAAACATTTTCTTTTTTAAGGCTTTGAATACTTTAAGAGGAAAAATAAAAGCTGGGGATGATTTGCATGAAGCACAATTCTCCTTCCTCACCTCAAATATTTTCATTTCGGGTCTTGCAGACTTTCGGTAGAAACGTAAGAGCTGGAGATGGTTTGCATGAAACGCATTTCTCCTTATGCTCATCATATGTTCTCTCTGCTACCCTTGAAGACCTTAGGTAGAGAAATCTAAGCTGTAGGTCTTTGCATGAAGCACATTACTCCTTTTTCATCTCAAATATCCTCTTTTCAGGTATTGAAGACTTAGTAAGGCAAATGAAAGCAGAAGATGGTTTTGCATGAAGCAAATTTCTCCGGTTTCACCTCAACTATTCTCTTGGGAGGCCTCGGAGACCTCACATGGAGAACTAAAGGCTGGAGATAGTTTGCATGAAGCAAATTTCTCCTTTTGAACCGCAAATAGTCTCTATTTGTTCTCAGTGTAAAAGCCTAGAAGGCCTGAAGTTGAGTAATGAACAGGAGACGTACTTGTCACATGAAGCACATTTCTCACTTTTCACCTAAATCATTCTCTTGTAAGGCCTTGAAGGCCTTAAAGGAATTAAAGCTCGAGATTGCTCGTATGAAGCAAATGGATTATTTTTCACCTCTCACATGCCCTTCGTAAGCCTTGAAGACCTAAGGTGGACTAATAAGCTGGACAGTTTTTGCATGAAGTAAAATTATCCTTTTTTGTAAATGCCATATCACAGTTTTTAGGCCTTCAAGAACGTACTGAGAAAAATGAAAGGAGGAAATCATTTCTGTAAAGTATTTATCTCCTTTTTCCCTGGAAAGAATCTAATTTGAGGCCTTGAAGACCTTTAAAAAGCTTAAAAAACTTAAGATTCTGTTCATGAGACAAAGCTTCTCCTTTTTCACCTCAAATGCCCTCTTCTGGAGGCCTCGAAATCCTCAGGCAGAAAAGAAAACCCGAGATCATTTACATGCAGAAAGTATCTCCCTTTTCGCCTCAAATATTCTCCTATTCTCAATTAAAATACCTCGAAGGCCCGAGGTGGAGAAAGGACCAGAGGATACATGTGCAGGGAAATAGATTTCTTCTTTGGAACCTCATGTACTCTCTTTTGAGGCCTTGAAGGCCTTTGAGGCCTGGAAAAATAAGGAGGAGAGTTTTTGCTTGATGCAAAATTCTCCTTTTTTAACCCCAAATATTGTCTTTTCAGGCTTTGAAAACGTTAGGTAGAGAAACTGCAACAGGAGATTTTCCTCTTAGAGGAAATTTCCTCTTTTCCATCTCAAATGGTTTCTTTTGTGGCCCTGAAGACCACCTTAGCTAGGGAAAACAAAGTGGAGATTCTTTGCTTGAAGCAAATTTCTCCTTCGGCACCACCAATAGGATTGTGAACCAATAAGACTGGAAACCCCAGTTGGCACACCCTGATTACGCTGCATCTACTCGAGCCCTTAGAACAATGCTTGACACATAGTGAGTGCTTAACAAATGTGATTATCATTATTGTTATTACTATTATCATTTTGGGAAGGGCTGAGGGGTTCTGAGAATGGGGTGATGAGAAGGAATCACCGATACTGGCTGTGTGGACACGACAGGAAAATCTCCGGTTTCAGAAGGAACAGGTTGTAGCCTAGGGCTCGTCCTCTTCTATCACAGAGCTGAGACACTGTACCAAACGAGAACCGAGGAGGTCATTGCATTCTCTGTTCTAAATGTCCCTGTCCCCTTTCAAAATATCTCAGTGATGGAAAATGGAGAAATAATCTGTCAGCCCACATTTCCTCCTCCCCACTTCCAGTCCATCAGAGCACAGCTTTCCCCAACTTCAAAGACCCTCTGTCTTCCCACCATTTCATACTTTTCTTCTCCTTAAGTTATCTTCTCCCAAGTACCAATCAGCATCTTAGACCACCTCTCCATTTTTGCACTCACACACACCATTATATTTTTGTACATAGTGGCTTTTATTAAATGTACTCTTTAAGCACATAGTCATCTGTTTACCATTTTTCCATTTTCTTCTCTGTCCTCTCATGAATTAATTCTCTGTCTATCTCTCCTATTAGATTTTAAGCTCTTGGAAATCAGGGATGGTGTTTAATTTATTTTGATCTCTATGAAGGGTTCACTACGGTACTTTACACCTGGGATGCATTCAACAAATATCATTGATTGCTGGATGGATGGATTGATAGATGGATGCATGGATGGGATGTTGGATGGATGGAAGGGTGGATGAATAGATGGTTGGATAGATGGATGGATGGGTGGAATGTCTGATGTATGACCTTAGGCAAGGCACTTCACTAATCTGTGCCTCAGTTATCTCATCTGTAAAATGGGAACTCTGACTGTGAGCACCATGTGGGATAGGGACTGTGTAAAAGCTGATTAACTTGTATCTGAACCAGCACCTAGTACTCTGCCTGGCACATAATAAGCTCTCAACAAATACCACTATTATTATTATTATTATCATTATTACAGATGGATGTTAGGGTGTGTGAATTGAAGGATGGATGGATGGATGGACAAATGGGTGAACAGACAGACAGATGGACGGATGGATGGTAGGCTGGTTGGATGGATGGATGAACGAATGGATTCGAAGCAAGGATTTGATCAGTCAAATTCATTCATTCATTAATTCATTCATATTTAATGAGCGTTTACTATGTGCAGAGTACTGTATTAAGTGCTTTGAAAGTACAATTCCAGTAGAGATAATCCCTGCCACAACAGGCTCACAGTCTCGAAAGGAGAGACTGTAACCCCATTGTTGGGTAGGGACCATCTCTATATGTTGCCGACGTTTAGTTCCCAAGTGCTTAGTACAGTTCTCTGCACACAGTAAGCACTCAATAAATACGATTGTATGAATGGATGAATGAATGGCATGCATCAAAACAAGTCACCAGTCATTCAAATGTGGGGAACAGTTTCCATGACTGCTTCCCTTGTCACCCTCCGATTTTGTGATTTTCATAACCCCCAAGAGTGATCTTAAAATTCATAGAATTACTGTTATTATCAGCAGTAGTATCAACGTTATCATTATTGAATTTATTAAGAATTTATTTGCAAAAGACTGCCAAGTGCTGGAGTAGAAACAAACTGATCAGATGAGACAAGTTTCTTGACCCCCAAGGACTCAGATTGTAAGTGAAAGAGAGAGCATATATTGAATCCCGATTTTACAGAGAGACCCAAAGAGGTTATGTGGCTGGACCAAGGTCATTCAGCAGGCTGGTGGCAGAACCGGGAAGACATTTCAAGTCTTACGACTCCCAGCCACATGCTCATTCCACTAAGACATGGTGCCGCCCAAACAATCACTTGTCATTCGTTCATTCATTCAGTCAGTCATATTTATTGAGTGTTCACTGTGTGCCCAGAACTGTACTAAGGGCTTGAAGAGTACAATTCAGAATAAAGAGAGACAATCCCTGCCCACACCGGGCTTACAGTCACACACGGCTTATCAACATCTGTCCCAGATGTTGACAAATCCTCAGACCCTGGCCTTTCTCTTTGTACAGCTCCTTATATGGATACTCCCATGGCCAGAACCTTGATGAGGAATGGGATAGTCAGAAAAAGGAAACAGACATTTTGTCCCTTAAAGGAGGGAGGAGGAATCTCCCCTTTAGAACTCTCCCCAGGTCGGCCTTCATGTCCCTGTTCCTTAGGCTATAGATGAGGGGATTCAGGGCGGGGGGCACCACGGTGTAGAACACGGACACCAGCAGGTCCAGGGTGGAGGGGGAGTCTGACACGGGCTTGAGATAGTCAACCGCTCCAGTCGAGAGGAAGACAGTGACGACGGCAAGGTGAGGCAGGCAGGTGGAGAAGGCTTTGGCCCGGCTCTAGGAGGCCGGCATCCTCAGAACGGCATGGAAGATGCGGACGTAGGAGATGATGATGAAGACGAAGCAGACGACACCTAAAGCTACCGCTGGGGTGATGCTCACATCGATGGCGACGTGGTCCTCGGAGCAGGAGATCTTCAGCAGGGAAGGAACATCACAGAAGAACTGCTGGACGATATTGGACCCACAGAAGCTCAGAGAGAAAGACAAAGATGCAAATGAAACCCCATACAGCACCCCACTGAGCCAGGAGGCTGCCACCATCTTTCCACAGGCCGTGTTGGTCATGATTATCTCATAGCGCAGTGGGAGGCAGATGGCGGCGTAGTGATTGTAGGACATTGCCGTGAAGACGACCAGCTCTGAAGCAGCAAACAGGACCACCAAAAAGACCTGGGCGGCACAGCCCAGGAGGGAGATGGATCTACGATCGGTCAGAGAGATCGCGACAGACTTGGGGACAGTGACGGAGATGTAGCATGTCCCTGTTCCTTAGGCTATAGATGAGGGGATTCAGGGCGGGGGGCACCACGGTGTAGAACACGGACACCAGCAGGTCCAGGGTGGAGGGGGAGTCTGACACGGGCTTGAGATAGTCAACCGCTCCAGTCGAGAGGAAGACAGTGACGACGGCAAGGTGAGGCAGGCAAGGTGAGGCAGGTGAGGCACGGTCGAGGACGGACAGATTCCTGAGGAAGAAGTACATGGCAGTGTGGAGGCGCCAGTCGAGGGCAGTGAGGGCGAAGATGAGAAGATTCCCCATCAGGGCCTCCAGGTAGACCAGGAGGAATAGCGTGGTGTAGACGAGCTGCAGTTCCCGGACCTCGAAGAATCCCAGCAGGAGGAATTCCCTCACCATAGAGATATTGGGCATTTTTGGGAAGCAGCACTGACTTTCTGCAATGGATCACAGAAGAGCCAGCGTTATAGTCATTTGATGGCACGAGTGAAGGAATTGACGGGACACCTCCTGGTGATTCTCTGTGGAGAGGATACAGTTACTGAATTTAAAATGATGTTTGAGCTCACCGTGGAAATATTCAACCTTTCTGGGGAATGATGTCGACTCCCTGCACAGGAAGAGGGAAGACTTCAATTTAGAGACATTGATGTTGGAGGTGAAGGAATAAGACTAAGCCAATCAACTCTATTTACTGAGAACCTACAGAGTCACGGTATTAGTACATATGATCACTGCCCCCAAAGAACTTCAATTCTATTGGAAGCACCAGGCTTTGAACTGTGTAGAAAAAGGCTGCTATTGTGAAGAAACCAGGCCTCGGAGTCAGAGGACCTGGGTTCTAATCCCAACTTTACCACTTGTCGGCTGCATAGCCATGGGAAAGTGACTTAATTTCTCTACACCTGTTTTCTCAACAGTAAAATGAGGATTCAATACCTGTTTTCTCCCCTACTTAGTCTGTGAATCCCTTGTGGGACACAGACTATGTTCTACTAGATTCTCCCCCTGAACTTAATACTTTGCTTGGAATGTAGTAAGCATTTAATAAATATCAAGACTATTATTTTTGATTATGGAGACTGAAACTAAAATGAACAGTGGATAGGAGAGGTCAGAGAACGTAAAAGTATGTACATGACATGTAAAACGAGAAGTGCCTTTATACATAAATTCATCCATTTAGTGGCGAATGAGCCTGGTAGACAGAAGGACCAGGATTTTAATCCTGTCTCCTCTTCTTGTCTACTGTAAGACCTGGGGCCAGTGACTTACCTTCTCTGTGCCTCAGTTACCTTGTCTTTAAATTAGGAATTACAACAGTGAGCACCATATGGGGCATGGACTATATCCAACCTCATTAGCCTGTATCCACCACAGGGCTTGTACACTACTTGGCATATAATAAGCCCTTAGTGATACCATAAAGCAAACAACAAAAATGAAACCCACATATACACCAAACTGATTCCATTTGCTCACATATTTGCATTCACACTTGCAGTCACAAAAACACAAGCATACCACCTGTCTTCATGTTTTGTTTTGTTGTCTGCCTCCTCCTTCTAGACTTTGAGCCCTTTGTTGAGTAGGGACCGTCTCTATATTTTGCTAACTTGTACTTCCCAAATACTTAGTACAGTGCTCTGCACACAGTAAGCGCTCAATAAATACCATTGAATGAATGAAAGAATTCATCTAGACTTTTCCTAAAGCATCGCTCAGCCTTCATTGGTCCTCTCATCAACCTCCTCTCGTGACAAGTTGTGTCTTTTCACAAGCAACAGAAACTCACAATCGGCTTGAAGGCTCTCCACCTTATGACTGCACTTCACTCCCTTTCCATTGTTCAACTCGTCTTCTCAGCTCTCAAAGCAACTTTCTAGTTGTTACGCATGATCGACTCTCCCTCTCCATCCTATCCTGTAACTCTGTCCCTTATCCACTCAGAATCAGAGAAAGCACAATTCTTTCCGAATTCTGAGCACTGCCAATACCCCCCCGACCCCCGCCGTCCAACCAGCTTCCCCGATTCATTTTCCAGCTCTCATTTCCATTCTCATTTAATGGAAGAATCATGGGCCCAGGAGCTCTCTTCTTGACTGTGAACTCCTTGAGGGCAGCATACACATCTACCAGCTCTGTTCTATTGTACTGTCCCAGGAATAGCGTAGAGGGAGTCAGAAGACTTGAGTGCTAATCTGTCTGCTGTCCCTTTGGGACCTTGGTCAAGTCGCTTAACTTCTCCGGGCCTCAGTTTCCTCATCTATAAAATGGCAAGGAATAATTGCATACTAATCTTTTCTTTTTTTCCTTCTAGAAGGGGCAGGTACTATGTCTGTTATGGTGTTCTAAAGTGGATAGAGCAGGGTCTTGAGAGTCAGAAGGAGTCAGAATGACCTGGGGTCCAATTCCAGTTCTGCCACATGTCTGCTCCGTGATCATGGGCAAGTCATTTAACTTCTCTAAGCCTCAGTTGCCTCATTTGTAAAATGGGAGTTAAGACTGTAAGCCCCCTGTGGAACTCCATCCTGCAACCAACCTGCTTAAACAATCAATCAATCAATCGTATTTATTGAACGCTTACTGTGTGCAGAGCACTGTACTAAGCGCTTGGGAAGTACAAGTCGACAAGAAGTACAAGTCGGTTAACCTATATCTACCCCAGCGCTTAGGAGAGTGTTTGGGACAGAGTAAGAACTTTACAAGTAGTACTATTATTATTATTAATATTACTCTCCCAAGGGATTAGTGCACACAGTAAGCACTCAGTAAATATGATTCAAGATTGACTGATAGTAAATTATATTGTGTCAACCTAGCCCGGTAGACTGGAAAGTTCATGAGGGCAGGGATTACAACCTTTCCCACTGTTTGTCTCCTTCCAACATTTGGGAATAACTCTTACAAGGAGGAATTTCTGATACTGCTAGTAGCGGGCCAATGCTGGTCACACTCTCTCAGACCTACCAGTCATTTACCCTCTGCAAGACATTCTGGGACCCACTGAAGGCTGAAGTGACTGTCCGTGACACTGTGCTGAAGCACCGTAGCCATGTGTGTGGTTGGCATGGTGGTGAAGTTTGAGGAGGAAGGAGGAGAAGTGTTTGATAGTTGGTGGTTACTGAACTGGAAAGCACCACTCCTCTTACAAGCCCACCTCCCCTGCTAGTGGCCGCGGCCTTTTCCCGAACCCCAATTTAGGCCGAGACTGGCTCCATCTCTTCAATCCTCATCCTCTTCCCCCTCTCCCTTCCATCCCACTCACCCCCGGTCACTCTCACTGGGGCAGCGTGGTGCTGGGGATGGCTGACCTTTGAAGGGCTGGGCTGGTCCCCTCTTTCCCCTCAGACCCCTTGGTCCAGTCAGCCAGGAAGGAATAGAGAGGAGCCCTCGATCCCTCTCTGCTCTTCTTCAGACCCTGAAAAGCTCTCCAGACAGGGCCCTGTCCCTGTAGATAAATCCGGAGCTTCTCCGAGGGGGATCCCTGGAGGATGGCTCAGGGTCCTGCCGTGGGACCTCTTGGCCTGGACAAGCCACGCACCCTCTAGTCACGTGGTTTCTGAGGCTCCTGGGAGACAAAGGCCCGGTTCCTGCAGCATCACCGATGGTGCTGACCCTCGGGGTTCCCATGGAAACAGTGGCATCCACATCCCAGCGTCCCAGTGATTCCTGTTGTTAACTACAGTCTTTAGCCACTGGGAATGGTATCACCTTTGTCTAATTTAAGACCTGAGACACTCAATCTGTCAGTTAATCAGCCAATTGTAACTTTTTCTTATGGTATTTGTGTAGCGCTTACTATATATCAGACAATATACTGAGTGCTGGAGGAGATACAAGCTAATCAGATTGGACAGAGTCCACGGTCCCCCTTGGGGTCACATCTCAAACCCCGTTTTACAGATAAGGAAACTGAGGCAGGGAGAATTTAAGCAATGCTGCCCAAGGTCAAACAGCAGACATGTGGTGGAACCGGGATCAGAACCCATGTCCATTTGAATACAGGGCCCGCGCGCTACCCACTAGACAACGCGGCTTCTTCTGATTTGTTCTGATTGCAAATCTGTGTAAGCGCTGTTCATATTGACTATATAAACTGTACTCTTGAATCAAGCGTTCATCCTCTTTCTCATCTTTCCCTACTCTACTTCCTCCTCTACGTAATTTACTCTGTGTCTATCTCACCCATTAGATCATAATCGCCATAGACCTTACTACACTTCTTTGCATTCAGAATAAGGACAATAAATACCAATGATAATAAGAATAGTAGTAATTATGGTCTTCGTTAAGCTTTTAGCTCTGTGCCAATCACTAAGTGCTGGAGTAGATACAGGACACAGTCCCTGTCCCACATGGGCCTCATTGTCTCAATCCCCATTTTGCAGATGAGGGACCTGAGGCACAGATAAGTGAAGTGACTTGCCCCAGGTCACAAGGCAGACAAGTAGCGGAACTGAGTTTAGAATCCGCAACCTCGGACTCCCAAGCCCGTGTTTTGGACGGATGAATGGATGGATGGACGGATGGATGGATGGATGGATGGATGGATGGATGGATGGATGGGTGGATGGATGGAAAGATGAATGAATGGTTGGAAGAATGGATGGATGGAAAGAAGGAAAAATGGATTAATGAGAGAGGATGGATTTGACAAGACAGATGGAGCTGCAGTCATCCTTTCTTCCCTTCTCCCATACCTCTGCACATTTTCCAACTCTCATACCCATACCCAGAGTCATGCTAGGGAGCATACATAGCATTGCATTTTCATAGATACTGCTAATAATGATATCATTACTGTATTTATTAAGAGGTTGTGTGCCTAAATTGTTCCACTTGCTGGAGTAGGAACAAAAGAATCAGTACAGACATAATTCCTGTCCTAAATGGGCTCAAAGTGTAAGAGGAAGAGAGAGCTTAGGGACATTATGTCACTGCCCCAAGTTCACACAGCAGGCGAGTAGCAGAGCTGGCATCAGAACTCAAGTCTCAATCAATCAATCACTCATATTTATTGAGCACTTACTCTGGGCCTAGCACTGTACTAAGCACTTGGAAAAGTCAAATATAACAGAGTTGGTAGACACGTTCCCTGCCCACAGTGAACTTAAGGTCTAGGGCGATTCCTATTCTTTTAGGCTCAGTAATTTTTTTAAAGAAAGTTATGATATTTATTAAGCATTTGCTATGTGCCAAGCACTGTTCTAATCACAGTGGGGTAGCTACAAGGTAATCAGGTTATCCCATGTGAGGTTCACCGTCTCAATCCCCATTTTACAGACGATGTAACTGAGGCATGGTGAAGTTAACTGTGTCGTCCAAGGTCACACAGAAGACAAGTGGCTGAGCAGGGATTAGGTCCACCCCCAAACTGGATTTACTCTACTAAGCACTTGGCAGAGTTCTGTTTACCAGACTTGTTAAACACATTCCCTGCCCACAATGAGCTTACCGTCTACAGGGACTCCCCTTCCTTTAGGCCATGATTCCTCCCTAAAGCTGGATTGTCTGTCCTTTTTTAGTTTTAGCCGCCTCCCTCCCAGACTTCGACAATTCATCAATGTCCAGCGTTTTCTATGAACCCAGTAGGACAGCTAAATATCTGGCTAGATCCAAGAACAATTCCTTGGTAAAGTGGTGTTGTGAGATTATTTCCACAAGGAAGGAAACATTCTGTCCCACAGCAGAGGCTGGGTAAGTGACCCTTTTAGGATCCTGCCGATGGCGCCCTTCATGTCCCGGTTCCTGAAGATGTAGATAAGGGGGTTCAGAGCAAGGGGTATTGTTGCGTAGAACAAGGATTCCAGCAGGAATCGATCATGGAGGAGTCTGAGGGCAGCTTGATGTAGACAAATGCACCCGCAGAGAGGAAAGCAGTGATGAGGTGGGGCAGGCAGGTGGAGAAGGCTTTGGCCAGGACCTCGGTGACCGGCATCCTCAGCACAGCCGAGAAGATGTGCGCATATGAGACGATGATGGAAATAAAGCAGACGACAGCTAAGGCTGCCCCAAAATTACAGTCGTGTGGATGGCGATGTGCTTCTCGGGGCAGGTGATGTTCAGCCGAGGAGGGATGTCACAGAACAATTGCGGGATGGTGTTGGACCCACGGAAGGACAGGGAGAACCTCCCATCTGAACACATTGCTGCAAACAGGCCCCCACTGCATCAGGAGGCGGTAGCCAACTTCCCATCAAACTTCTTGAACCATGATGACCTCGTAGCTCAGGGAGAGGCAGATGGCAGCTTAGCAGTTGTAGGACATCACCGTGAAGACCGACAGCTGTGAGCCAGCAAACCAGACCTCAGAGAAGACCTGGACGGCACAGCCCTCTAGGGAGTTGTGTGTCTTGTTGGTCAGGGATTTGTGGATGGATTTGGGGATGGTGACATAGATGTAGCGGAAGTCAAGGACGGACAGGTTCCTGAGGAAGAAGTACATGGGGGTGTGAAGGCGCCAGTCAAGGGTGGTGACGGCGACGATGAGGAGATTCCCCTTCAGGGCCTCCAGGTAGACCAGAAGGAACAGCGCGGCCTGGAACAGCTGCAGCTTCCGGACCTCTGAGAATCCTAGCAGGAAGAATTCTCTCTTCTATAAACAAGCCTGTTAATAATAGTAAATGATAATTATTTTATTTGTTAAGCACTTACTATGTGCCAGGCACTGTACTAAGTGCTGGGTTGGAGATATACATATATATATATATATATATATATATATATATATATATATATATATGCTGGTGCTGTGGGGAGGGGAAGGAGGTAAGGCCTGGGGAATGGGGAGGGGGAGGAGGGGGAGAGTAAGGAGGGGTCTCCATCTGGGAAGGCCAGAAAATCGGATTTGTTTTAAGGATGAACAAATGTCTGGAAGATTTTATTGAAATATGGGCCAAGGATGAGGTTTTTATAAATGGTTGTGACCAATCCCATGATTTCTCTCTGGTATTTTTATTGTGGTAGTAGTTGTAATAATGATAGACTTTATTAAGCAGTTAGTATGATTGTGCATGGCTATTAATGTTAATGTGTTACTGTTCAGGTTCAATGAGGTTAGGAAACTTCATGTTCCGGCAATATTTGTATTTGGGGAGTGTACTGAGAATGTGTCTGACCAAGACTATGTCCATATGGGCTAAGTGAAGTAGAGTTTTAAATTATATTATTGTCATTATCATTATCACCAGCGGCAGTATAAGGATATCTTAAGCATTTACTGGCACTGAACAAAGTGCTTGGGAAAATACAATAGGCCTTAAAGACATTTCCTGTCCTGGAGAAGCTTACAAACAATGGGAGATGAGCAGAAACATATTGTCAAATTTACATTCAGCAAAAGAGTAAAGAACATTGGAATAAAATAGAAAACAAAAGCCTTTAAATACCTAATATGGATAGAAAATAATAGTCATATTTCTTAATTAGAATTGAGGTGGCATGCCCAGTTAGATGGTGAATTAGTTGGTAAAGTCTCCTAAAGAAGGTGACTTTTTGAGAGGGAGATACATTATTTAGTGGTTTGGCAGGAGGAGGCGTATGACAAAGGGAAGGTTTGAACAAGAGATGTGAGAGAGAAGTGAGCTAGGCACAGTTAGAAAATCACGTAATAATAATAATAATGGTATTTGTTAAGCACTTACTATGTGTCAAGCCCTGTTATAAGCGCTGGGGTAGATACAAGGTAGTCAGGTTGTCTCATGTGGGGCTCATAATCTTAATCCCCATTTTACAGATGAGGTAAATGAGGCACACAGCAGGCAAGTGGCAGAGCTGGAATTTGAACCCATATCCTCTGACTCAAAAGTCCAGGGTCTTTCCACTAAGGCACACTGCTTCTCATAGTCATCCTGTTTCTCATAGCCACAAAATGAAGTGTATTACCTGCAGAGTAGCAGGAGAAGAATGGATAACTAAGAATGAAGCAATGGATGGAGAACCTTGAAGAAAAATGTTGTGGGTTTGCTTTCACTTAAGAAGAAATAGGTAGATATTGGATGCTTGGAAGGACGAGAATATCTTACATATGTCACTCAGAAAAGGTGATATGTCAACTGCATGAAGGAAAAATTGGAGAGGCATCAGGGAGAGAAGCAACATTCAGGTGCAAAATCTATTGTGAAAGGAATAGACTTGTGTGGGTTTTTTTTAATTCTCATTTATCTAAATTGCCTAGGACTCAAACTCACCCAGATTACTCATGCTTCCATTTCTCTGTGCTTGTGGAGAATAAATAACAAGGAATGTTTAAGCAAAGAAAGTTTGAAGTCAAGGTGAAATTTGCAAAACATCTTGAAATTTAGACAATATGGACTGGTTGCTTTCAAGGGAATCCAGTCCCTATTTTACTTAAAAACTGTCTAATGAATTGGGTCATTTTCATTTAAGGAAAATGAAGAAAATAGGAGTTTGACACATTGAATATACTGACTTCATAAATAAATGTCTGATAAATGTCTATGGAAGGCTAAATCATTTTACAAACGATAAAACGATCATTTCAGCTTAGTTCCTAATTTCAAAACTCTCTACAATTTACAGATTGAACATGATGGCAGTGAACATGCATAATGACTTTACTGTAATTAAGTTTGTTCTAATGGGATTCCCGTTCCTGAGGAGTTACAGATCATCCTGTTCTTCCTGTTTCTAGCTATCTATCTTCTCACTTTGGTGGGGAACCTGGGCATAGAATGGACTGCTGGCTTCACAACCCCATGTACTATTTCTTGAGTGTCTTACGTTTTCTGGATGCCTGCTACTCATCAGTGGTCACACCCAAAATGTTGGTGAATTTTTTAGTGGGGAATAAATCCAACTCCTTTTTCTGGCTGTACCACCTAAATGCTTTTCTTCATAACTTCATAAATTTTAGAACCACCGAATGTTTTCTCCTGGCTGCTCTGGCTTATGATCGCTATGTGGCCATTTCTAATCCTCTGCTCTACATGGTCATTATGTCACCCAAAATCTATGTGTCGCTCATCATTGACTCTTATATTGGTGACGTCCTGCTTGGCATCATACATACAGCTGCCACCTTCAGTTGATCCTCCTTTGGCTCCAATGAAATCAGACATTTTTTTCTGTGATATCCTCCCATTCTTATCCCTCTTCTGCTCTGATACACACGTCAATGAATTTGTGAGTGCTATTGAGGTGGTCACCATCTTGATTGTGCTCATCTCCTACGGCTACATCCTGGCTGCCGTCCTGAGGATCTGCTCAGCTCAGGGGAGACACAGGAATTTTTCAAACTATGCCTCGCGCCTGGAGGGAGTGTCCATATATCACAGTACGATACCAGCTGCATACATCAGACCCAGTTAAAGCTACACTCTGGAGCATGGCATGGTGGTGTCTATTTTATACCGTTGTGATTCCCATGATAAATCCAGTAATTTACAGTCTAGGAACAAGGATGTGAAGGACGCTTTTAAAAAAGATATAGAGAAACATTTTTAGTGATGAAGCATATAAGGAATAATAGACTCCTCATAGGGCTATGACTAACACACAATGTGAATCAATCAATCAATCAATCGTATTTATTGAGTGCTCACTGTGTGCAGAGCACTGTACTAAGCGCTTGGGAAGTACACGTTGGCAACATATAGAGACAGTCCCTACCCAACAGTGGGCTCACAGTCTAGAAGAGGGAGACAGAGAACAAAACAAAACATATTAACAAAATAAAATAACTAGAATAGATATGTAATAATAATAAATTCAATCAATGATATTTATTGAGCACTTTCTATATGCAGAGTCCTGTACTAAGTGATTGGGAGAGTGCAACAGAATTAGCAGTCATACCATCATTATAATGATAATAATAATAATAATAATAGTTGTCAAGCATTTACTATTATCCAAGAACTGTACAAAGTGCTGAGGTAGATTCAAGATAAACAGGTCCCAGTTAGGTCTCACAATCTAAGTAGAAGGGAAAAGAGGTATTGAATCCCCATTTTGCAGATGAGGGAACTGAAGCACAGATAAGTTAATTGGTTACCCAAAGTCACACAGCAGACAAGTCCTCTGATTCCCAAGTCCTCTGATTCTCAATCTTGTCTTAGTTGAGATTCATGAAATCACATCAGCACTTAGAAAAAGAATAAAAAATTTAGAACAATGCCTTGCACAGAGTAAGCCCTTAATAAATATTCGTGATGATGGTGATATTAAAGTAGGTAAAGAAACATAGCTTCCTGACATGAGATTTAAAGCTCATTGTGAGCAGGGACTGTATCTTTTTACTGTTATATTGAACTCTCCCAAGCACTTAATACAGTATTCTGCACACAGTAAGTGCTCAATAAATATGATTGAATGAATGAATGAATGAATGAATGAGAGAAAGAAGAAAATCAAGGGAATTTAAAATCAAATCCCAGAACATCAGTATTTCCAAGTTTGGCACAATAAACCCTCATTTGTTTTTATCACAGAATGAATCTGTGTTTTCATGTAAGCAACACTTCATCAGAAACTGCCTATTTGTAGAAATGTGACTTCTAATAATTTGCCTTAACTTGCCTGTGTGATTGTGATATAAAAGTAATGTATCACCTAACCAATGAACACTGTTGAAAAAAAAATGCTCAATGAAAATAATATACCTACTATTCATTCCCTTCAACAAATCCCCCCAAACTAGGATTTATGTACATTTAAACCATTGTTCTAGCCTGCACTTGATAATGATAATAATAATCTAGCCTGCAGCTGAGTAAAAAGAGAAGGATACGGTAGTGCAGATGATGCAGGTCAAGGTATTTTTGGCATTACAGCATAGTGAGCAATGTAAACGTTTAAACCTCTAATCCTGAACTAAACATCGAAATGACTGGGAAATTAAAGAGTTTGCTGATACTGTTGGAGAAAGAGGTAAAAATGGCGGCTACCAGAAAAATGAGTATTACAGTGATGTAGGAAAATGTGAGTTGTTCCAGTGCTGAATTTGGTTATAAACTGATCATCATTACCTAAGTTTGGTCTCATTTTTCCCCTGTAGATTTAGTCTTAGTTGTGCCTATGCACATATTCATCACTAAAACCTGTCTGTTTGATCTTCACAACTTCATAAAGGGTTAAAATTCACCCTTTCCTCTCCATTCAAACTGCTTCCACGTTAATCCAATCACTTATCCCTCCTTAACTGCTGTATCGGCCTCCTTGCTGACATCCCACCCTCCTGTCTCTCCCCTCTCCAATCCATACTTCACTCTGCTACCTGGATCATTTTTTCTACAAACATATTCAGGCTATGTTTCCACCCACCATAGAAACTTCCAGTGTTTGCCTATCCACTTTTGCATCAAACAGAAACTCCTCACCATTGGCTTTAAAGCACTCAATCATCTTGTCCCCTCTTACCTCACCTTGTTACTCTCCTACTACAATCCAGCCAGCACAGTTTGCTCTTCTAATGCTAACCTTCTCACTGTACTTAGATCTCATTTATCTCACCACTGACTTCTCACCCAGGTCCTGCCTCTTGCCTGGAACACCCTCCTTCCTTATATCCAACAATTACTCTCCTCCCATTCAAAATCTCATTGAAGGCCCATCTCCTCCAAAAGGCCTTTCTGGACTAAGCCCTCTTTTCCTTTTCTTCAACTCCCTACTGCATTTCCTTGACATGTCCCTTAATTCATCCCCCCCCAGCCCCTCAGCACTTATGTACATATATGTAATTTATTTATTTCTATTAATGTCTGTCTCCCCCACTAGACTGTAAGCTTGGTTTGGTCAGGGAATGTGTCTGTTATATTGTATTGTACTCTCCCAAGTGCTCACAGTGCTTTGCACACAGTAGGTGGTCAATAAGTATGATTGACTGACTGACTTGCCTACCTGCGCTTGGGATAGATGACATGTACCAGTCCCTCTTGGTTTGTTTGAACTTGCAAGTTGACTGATTAACTTATTGATGAATGAAAGAAATTAAATTCTTCCCAACAGCATGCCCTCTTTTCCTAACCTAAGTAACTAATATAGCTCTCAATACCACTGCAATAGTTAGTTTGCAAACCTTCTTCTTTAGATTGAGATAGTGTCATGATTGAAATAATTTATGGTTCATGTTACTGCATGGTACTGTTTTGTTACTGAATAGTAACTGCATGGTGCTATTAAATCTTCTTAAAATTTAGGAATCGATTACTTGAAACTGAATACTTAAAGCCTCTCTCTATTTCACAGTAAGCACTTAGTAACATTCCTCTAACTACTACTGGGTTTTTTTTTTTTACTGATGCTCTCATTATTCCCAAAGTACATTCTTCCAAGTACATGTGAATGTCTAGATAACTCACCTGAGATATGGATCACCTGGATGTGTCAGAAATTAGTTCCCCTGGGCTCATAGTCCAAACTTAATAGAGCTGCAGAGATAATTTAAAAGGAAATTTCTGTTTCATTTCCTTCTAGAGCTTCATGAGAAGATTGTCTTGGAGCTTGTACCTTTAGAAGGGAATATCCAATAAAGATTTTGGTTAATTTACACAGACTGGATCCTGAAGGATTGTGTAATGTGACTCTGTTTAGACTTGGGGAAAAGAAGAAGTAAGAGCAGAAAAACCAAGAATGACTCCAAGATCCTGTGGGAGGTTAGAAGAGAAAGGTGTCTCTCCTGAATGTAGAACGAGGAAGCTCTGCCAAGCAAATTCACTCTGCTATGGTCTATAACTTGGGAGTGGGCAGGAGAGATCAAGGAAGTAGGAGTTTCAGTGAAATGATTGGACTGGAAAAGATTATAAAACAGAGAATGGGGAGGGAGGTAAGGAGCCAAGTCAGAAAGTGCGGACACTGAAGTGCTAATCTCCAACAAGAAGTCCCTGGGTCCCCTGATTCTAAATTGAGACAATCCAACCTCTGATGGCACGTATTCATGCCTTGCCATGTTTTGGATCTCTAATACCAGGCTACACCAGATCGTGGAGTTATAATCCCTGGGACTCACCCTACTATTCATTCATTCAATCATATTTATTGAGCACTTACTGTGTGCAGAGCACTGTACTAAACGTTTGAAAAGTGCAATTCAGCAACAGAGACAATCCCTGCCCACAATGGGCTCACAGTCAAGATGACAGGCTCACACTGTGATGATCTCGTTTTCGACTACCCAAGGAGAGACCATCAGCCTGTGAGACAGATATTCTCCTGATTCAACTTTCCAGTTAGATAATACTAAGACAAGGTTTACTTATATTTCAAGGAAAAAGTGTCATTTATAATGAAAGCATCCTTTGGTGAAGTTATTTATGCTATATATATATATATATATATATATATATATATATATATATATATTTCCAACTTCAAAAATAAAAATGCACCTAATATATAAGATGCATTTTTATTTTTGAAGTTGGAAATTATAGGAAGTGATTCAGGTGAGGATTGTTAATTGAATTTGTAGGAGGGATGGATGAAGGTCTGATAAGGAGAATTGAAGTAGGCATTAAACCAATGGGTTTTATAAATGCAAGGGATAACAGGAGATCTTTATATTTAAATTGGGTGTCGAAAATAGTCCTGCCACTTTATGTATTAATGCATTGAAATTGTGGTGTCGAGATAAATGGCTAGTGAGTCAAAATAATTGACTAGAAAAATGGGGAAGGAAAAAGAGCCAAATAAATGATAAAATTGCAACCTTAATTGTAATTCCAAGCACATTACATCGCTTATAAGAGCTACAATTTTTGTTTTCCTCCAGTACTGCGTGCAGATGATGAGGGCTATGCATAATCACTCTACCATGGCTGAGTTTGTTCTGATGGGATTCCCGGTTCCTGGGGAGCTACATATCATCCTGTTCTTGCTGTTTCTAGCCATCTACATTTTCACTTTGGTGGGGAACCTGGGAATGGTTCTGCTAATCAGGATGGACTCCCTGCTTCATAACCCCATGTATTACTTCTTGAGTGTCTTATCTTTCCTAGTTGCCTGCTACTCCTCAGTTGTCACCCCCAAGATGTTGCTGAATTGCTTAGTGGGGAATAAATAAATCTCTTTTTCTGGCCATGCTGCACAAATGCTTTTCTTGGTAACTTTTGGAACCACTGAGTTCTTTCTTCTGGCTGCCAGGGCTTATGATCACTATGTAGCCATTTCTAACCCTCTGCTCTACCTGGCCATTATGTCACCCAGAATCTATGTGCCTCTCATCATTGATTCGCATATTGTTGGCATGCTGCATGGTATTTTTCACACAGCTGCCACCTTCAGTTTATTCTTCTGTGGCTCCAATGAAATCAGACATTTTTTTTCTGTGTAATCCCCCCACTCTTATCCCTCTCCTGCTCTGATACGCACATCAGCGACGTGTTACTCTTCAATTTTGTGAGTGCTATTGAGATGGTCACCGTTCTGATTGTGCTCATCTCCTATGGTTACATCCTGGATGCCATCTTGAGGATCCTGAGGATCTGCTCCAGTCAAGAGAAACACAAGTCTTTCTCAACCTGTGCCTCCCACCTGGAGGGAGAAACGATATATCACAGCACGTTACTCGCTGCATACATCAGACCCAATTCGAGCTACACTCTGGAGCATGGCATGTTGGTGTCTCTATTTTACGCCATTGTGATTCCAGTGTTGAATCTGTTAATCTCCAGTTTGAGGAACAAGGATGTGGAGGAAGCCTTTAAAAAAGCATTAAAAACAGTCTGGTTCCAGTGATGAAATTGTGTTATCAGCTTTCTTACCAAAAAAGATTTAAATTCTCCTTTTCAGTTTATCTGTCCTAAATGAGTTCTTCTACAAGTCTCCAGGGGCACCTCATGACATGTCTTCTTGTTTTGTAAATCTCAACTCCTTGATTTATTTTACTGTTTTGCTCATATTTCAGTACATTATGTAATGTACAATAATTTATTCAGGTTTTTCTTTTTAGCAGGAAACAATCTACATTCTATCTATTGTATCCTTAAAATCTTATCCATTTCAAATACCCCTGTACTTCATTAGTCATAGGTTTTGGAGTGCCATATAGTACCCCACAGAATGTCTTGAGTGGCAAAATCACAAATGGAAAAGAAATCACTCAGGATTAGGTCCTCCCCTTTCCCTGGAATTCTATTGGCCAGGTAGAAGCAGCGTGACTCAGTGAAAGAGCCAGGCTTAGGAGACAGAGGTAATGGATTCTAATACCGGCTCCACCACTTGTCAGCTGTGTGACTTTGGGCAAGTCACTTAACTTTTCTGGGCGTCAGTTACCAATCTGTAAAATGGGGATTAAGACTGTCAGCCCCACGTGGGACAACTTGATCACCTTGTATCTACCCCAGTGCTTAAAACAGTGCCTTGCATATAGTAAGCACTTAACAAATACCGTCATTATTATTAGAAGCCTCACATGCCTGCACCCTTGAATTTTGAATGAGCTGAGATCATGCTGTATCCTACCAAGTTAAGCGCTTACTGTGTGCCAAGAACTGTTCTAGTTCAAATGCTCTCCCCATTACTAGGTCTGTCAAGTCAATTTTAGACAGCTAGTTTGAATTCTGAAGGACAAAATATAAAATCTTTATTCTACCTTGGCAGAGTATTTTTTTTTTTTGGCCTGAATTGCCCCGTGTCTTAACTGTTCTCTCTGCTTCTTCATCTAATCACAGTGTGTAGTTCAAGAGGAGAGCTTCCTTAGTTCTTTTTGTTCATACTTTGTAAAGACACAATTTGTTCATTTTAATTCCACACCCACACATTTTAAAATAATAATAATGTCACGTTAAGGGCTTATTATGTGCTAAAGTCCATATTATAAGAGCTGAGATAGAGACAATAATGATAATAACTTTGATATTTGTTAAGGCCTTACTGTGTGCCTAGCACTGTTCCAAGTGCTGGAGTACATACAAGGAAATCAGGTTGGACCAAGGCTCTGTCCCACAAAGGGCTAACAGTATTAATGTACATATTTATTACTCTATTTATTTATTTATTTATTTATTTATTTATTTATTTATTTTACTTGTACATATCTATTCTATTTATTTTATTTTGGTAATATGTTTGGTTTTGTTCTCTGTCTCCCCCTTCTAGACTGTGAGCCCACTGTTGGGTAGGGACTGTCTCTATATGTTTCCAACTTGTACTTCCCAAGTGCTTAGTACAGTGCTCTGCACACAGTAAGCGCTCAATAAATACGATTGATTGATTGATTAATCCCCATTTTACAGATGAGGTAACTGAGGCACAGATAAGTGAAATGACTTGCCCAAGGTCACACAACAGACATGTAGCAGACAGCTGAGCTTAGAATCCATGTCCTTTGACTCCCAGGCCCGAGCTCATTCCACTAGGCCACGATGCAGTATTTTTGTATTTGGAATAACAGTGCCCTGGAACAAAAGCTTCATCTTTACTTACCCATTATCTCTCGAGGGAGCACAGTAGCCATCAAAATTTTCACTGACAGAACTCTTTCAGAGGTTCATTAATAATAAGAAGCAATCATATATGCACAAAGAGGGGTTGAAATGGAGAATAATAATAATAATAATTATGGTATATGTTAAGCACTTACTGTGTGTCAAACACTGTTCTAAGCACTGGGGTAAATACAAGGTAATCAGGTTTTCCCACGTGGGGCTCAGTCTCAATCCTCATTTTACAGATGACATAACTGAGGCACAGAGAAGTTAAGTGACTTACCCCAGGTCACACAGCAGACACGTGGTGGAGACTGTATGCCCTCATGTCTTTTTCTCTTCAATGCTCAAATCAGCTAGTCAGTCACTCAATCATAATAATAATGATGGCATTTATTAAGCGCTTACTATGTGCAAAGCACTGTTCTAAGCGCTGGGGAGGATACAAGGTGATCAGGTTGTCCCATGTGGGGCTCACAGTCTTAATCCCCATTTTACAGATGAGGGAACTGAGGCCCAGAGAAGTGAAGGTACTTGCCCAAAGTCACACAGCTGACAAGTGGCAGAGCCGGGATTTGAACCCTTGACCTCTGACTCCAAAGCCCGCGCTCTTTCCACTGAGCCACGCTGCTTCTCTAATCATGTTTATTGAGCACTTAGATTGTGAGCAGAGCACTGTACTAAGCACTTGGGGGACACTATAACAATGCAACAGACACATTCCCTGCCCACAATGAACCTAGAGTCTAGAGTTAGATTCATGTGAGTGCTCACCCAGATACCAGAAGGAGCCTGGAGGGCACTGCTTAAATTTACATGACACAGATAGTGCTCTGCACACAGTAAGTGCTCAATAAATACCATTTGTTGATTAAAAATTAGTAACCCATTCCTCCTTTACAATACACTTCAACTAGAACTCAAAGCAGTGGAAACAAGTCAGGCAAGTGAACTATCTGAATAAATTCATTCAATCGTATTTATTGAGCACTTACTGTGTGAAGAGCACTGTACTAAGCATTTGGGAAGTACAAGTTGGCAACATATAGAGATGGTCCCTACCCAAGAACTCGTTCACATTCTAGAAGGGGGAGACAGACAACAAAACAAAACATGTAGACAGGTGTCAAACTCATCAGAACAAAAAAGAATTATAGCTATATGCAATCATTAATAAAATAAATAGAATAGTAAATATGTACAAGTAAAATGAATAGGGTAATAAATCTGTACAAACATATAGACAGGTGCTGTGGGGAGGGGAAGGAGGTAGGGCGGGGGGGATGGGGAGGGGAAGAGGAAAAAGGGGGCTCAGTCTGGGAAGGCCTCCTGGAAGAGGTTTGCTCTCAGAAGGGCTTCGAAGGGAGGAAGAGAGCTAGCTTGGTGGATGTGTGGAGGGAGGGCATTCCATTCATTCAATCGCATTTATTGAGCGCTTACTGTGTGCAGAGCACTGTACTAAGCGCTTGGGAAGTACAATTTGGCAACATTCCAGGCCAGGGGGAGGGCATGGGCAGGGGGTCGATGGCGGGGCAGGAGAGAACGAGACACTGTGAGGAGGTTAGCGGCAGAGGAACGGAGGGTGCAGGCTGGGCTGTAAAAGGAGAGAAAGGAGGTAAGGTACGAGGGGGCGAGGTGATGGACAGCCTTGAGGCCGAGTGTGAAGAATTTTTGCTTGATGCATAGGTTGACTGGTAGCCACTGGAGATTTTTGAGGAGGGGAGTAACATGCCCAGAGCGTGTCTGCATAAAGATGATCCGGGCAGCAGCGTGAAGTATACACTGAAGTGGGGAGAGAGAGGAGGATGGGAGATTAGAGAGGCGGCTGATGCAGTAATCCAGTCAGGCTAGGATGAGAGATTGAACCAGCAAGGTAGCGGTTTGGATGGAGAGGAAAGGGCGGATCTTGCCGATGTTGCAGAGGTGAGACTGGCAGGTTTTGATGTGAGGGGTGAACGAGAGAGCAGACTCGAAGATGACACCAAGGTTGTGAGCTTTTGAGACGGGAAGGGTGGTAGTGCCATATACAGTGACAGGAAAGTCAGGGAGAGGGCAGGGTTTGGGAGGGAAGATAAGAAGTTCAGTCTTGGACATATTGAGTTTTAGATGGCGGGCAGACATCCAGATAGAGATGTCCTGGAGTCAGGAAGAGACCTAAGCCTGAAGGGAGGGAGAGAGAGCAGGGGCAGAGATGTAGATTTGGATGTCATCAGCGTAGAGATGATATTTGAAGTCATGGAAGGGAATGAGTTCACCAAGAGAGTGAGTGTAGATCGAGAACAGAAGGGGACCAAGAACTGACCCTTGAGGAACCCCTACAGTAAAGGGATGGGAGGGAGAGGAGGAGCCCACAAAGGATACTGAGAATGAACCGCCAGAGAGATAAGAAGAAAACCAGGAGAGGATGGAGTCTGTGAAGCCAAGGTTGGATAGCGTGTTGAAGATAAGGTCCACAGTGTCGAAGGCAGCAGAGAGGTCGAGGAGGATTAGTATAGAGTAGGAGCCGTTGGATTTGGCAAGAGGAAGGTCATGGGTGACCTTTGAGACGGCAGTTTCATTGGAGTGTAGGGGACGGAAGCCATATTGGAGGGGGTCGAGGAGAGAATTAGCGTTGAGAAATTCGAGGCAGCGGGTGTAGCCGACTCGTTCAAGGAGTTTGGAAAGGAATGGTTGGAGGGAGATAGGGTAATAACTTGAAGGAGAGGTGAGGTTAAGGGAGGGCTTTTTTAGGATGGGAGAGACGTGGGCATGTTTGAAGGCAGAGGGGAAGGAACCAATGGAGAGTGAATGGTTGAAGATGGAAGTTAAGAAGGGGAAGAGGGAAGGGGCTAGAGATTTCATAAGATGAGAGGGAATGGGGTCAGAGGCACAGGTAGCTGGAGTAGCACTTGAAAGGACAGAGGAGATCTCATCTGAGGATACTGCTGGGAAGGATGCATATATCCAACCTATACAGCCCACAATAATTCATTTCTGAACCATTTACACTGCTTAAAGACAACAGTGTTACACTGTGCCATCAACCAAACACCAAAAAAAGAATGTGCTGTTGAAATTCTTTTTCCTAAAATGTCCTCAGTTTTAAAGGGGTTGAATAGCTCCAATGATTAAAGTTGGGGTAAAACAAGAATACTGAAACTGTCACCTTGAGATGCCACTGAATTCTAGTCCTGCAACATTTGTGCATTTAATTGTTCTAGTTTACTAAAAAAGTTAATGTGCTTCATTCATTCATTCATTCAATCCTATTTATTGAGCACATACTGTGTGCAGAGCACTGTACTAAGCACTTGGAAAGTACAATTCATCAATAGACAGCTAGAGCTTCATCAAATCCCAAGAAAGGATTAAGGCTTGGGGAAAATTTGGCTCACGGCACATTGTAGCCTGGAACATTTCCTTGACTGGCTACTTGCATGAGGTAGCAAAGATAGAACTGAAAATTTTAAGAACTGAAATTTACAAATGTGATTCTCTGTCAGAAATGTTTCTCTATCCATTTTCCCCCTCAAGCTACTGCCATGAACAGTATCACATTTAGCATTTCATTTCTCGACTGTATATTATAACAGCACTGATATTTAGTTATTAAAATTTTCTAATGGACTCCTCATAAACTTTTCAAAATAACAACCTTTCTACAATGACCTGAGGATAGAGAACCACTTCAGCCTAGTGGCAAGAGCACGGAACCCACAGTCAGAGGACCTGGGTTCTAATCCCATCTCCCTCATTTACCTGCTGTGTGACCTTGGGCAAGTCACTTAACATATTTGTGCCTCAGTTCCCTCATCTGCAAAGAGGGAATTCAATGCCTGTTCTCCCTTCTATGTAGACTGTGGAACCTGATTATCTTGTATCGTGTATCTACCCCAGCACTTGGCACATAGTAGGGAAGCAGCACGGCTCAGTGGGAAGATTCCGGGCTTGGGAGTCAGAGGTCATAGGTTCTAATCCCGGCTCTGCCACTATCGTCTGTGCGACTTTGGGCAAGTCACTTAATTTAAGAACTCAATAAATATGATTGATTGATAGTGCGTGTCCTACCTTTGCTATTAACAGAGGAATGGGAACTCCACTAGATTCAACCTAACCGTTCCCCTTAGAGTTGAATATGTTCTATCTCCAAGATGTAATCTGTGAACCAGCCTGGAAGAATGCATGATAATGTTATATTGTAAGATATATCTGTATTAATGTCTGTTTCCCCATCTAGGCTGTAAGCTCATTGTGGGCAGGGAATGTATTTACTAGTTCTATTGTATTGTACTCTCCCAAGTGCTCAGTATAGTGCTCAGCAAACAGTAAGGGCTTACTAAATGCCACTGATTGACTAATTGATTTGAATTGCCCAATCCTTACGCTTTCATATTTCATCAGTTTTCAGATCATTTGGGGAAACAAATCTCAAAAGTCATGAGACCAAATAAGAACATTTCCAAATTGAATCCCAGAACAGACCTGGAAAATCAATTAAATACAAATTATTTAACTACCTTGTCCTACCCAATCCTCCTAGGGAGGTTGTTAGGCCAGGGAATTTAATGTCTTCCTGTGATGCCTATTTAAATGCCTAGATTGTCATCTGGATTGTCATCACTTTGCATAGTCTGGGGCACTGGGGTAGGAGATAGCACTACCAGTCAATCAGTCTGGGGTTATTAGCCAGAAGCAATTCTTACTGGCGGAGAATTGCCTACTGAGAATAGTGATGAGGATCTGTCAAGGTGGTGCTAGCTAAGCCAATCAGTATGACTCCAATATGACAGAAATAAACTTTCCTAGCGATTCCTAACCCTCTCAGGATGGCACCTGGAGAGTTTCCAGTAATCTACCAGTCTCAGCACTGGGAGGGAATGTCAAGCAGTGGCATATCCATTTCATTCAAGACTTGGGCAGTGGCTAGCAAGTGGAAGACAATCTGCCACAAATCAAACTCATCTGTGCTGTGCAGCAGCGACATGGGTGAGCCAGTTGTGGGCAGGGATTGTCCCTGTTTGTTGCTGAATTGTACTTCCCAAGCTCTTAGTACAGTGCTCTGTATACAGTAAGTGCTCAATAAATACGATTGAATGAATGAATGAGGGTGAAAACTCAGGTCTACTGTACAGAAGAAAGCAATGGAAAGCACCTTTGTATTTTTACCAAGAAAACTCTATGGATACACTACCAGAACCAATGCAGATGGAGGTGGAGTCTTCTGGGAAAGGCATGTCCATTGAGTCACTATGGGTCAGAGACGACTCAACAGCATAAGACAGACAAGTGTTTCCTAAAGAGTCTGTTCATAGGATGATTTTCCCATTGCTACTTTCTACAGCCCTTCAATCTCCACAAATCTTGTAGCTGATGAGTATTAAACTAATAATAATAATAATAATTATGGTATTTGCAAGTGCTTACTATGTGCCAGGCACTGTACTAAGCTCTGAGGTGATACAAGCAAGTGGAGTTGAACACAGTCTCTGTTTCACAGAAGCGTTACATTCTCAATCCCCTTTTTACAGATGAGGTAACTGAGGCCCGGCAAAGTGAATTCATTCATTCATTCAGTCGTATTTATTGAGCACTTACTGTGCAGAGCACTGACTAAGCGCTTGGGAAGTACGAGTCGGCAACATATAGAGATGGTCCCTACCCAACAACGGGCTCACAGTCTAGAAGGGGGAGACAGACAACAAAACAAAACACGAAGACAGGTGGCAAAATCGTCAGAACAAATAGGATTAAAGCTATATGCACATCATTAACAAAATAAACAGAATAGCAAATATGTACATGCAAATGAATAGAGCAATAAATCTGTCAAATATATATACAAATGCTGTGGGGAGGGGAAGGAGGTAGGGCTGGGGGCAGGGATGGGGAGGAGAGGAAAAAGGGGGCTCAGTGTGGGAAGGCCTCCTGGAGAAGGTGAGCTCTCAGTAAGGCTTTGAAGGGAGGAAGAGAGCTAGCTTGGCAGATGGGTGGAGGGAGGGCATTCCAAGACAGGGGAAGTACGTGGGCCGGGGGTCGACGGTGGAACAGGCGAGAACGACATACAGTGAGGATGTTAGCGGCAGAGGAGCGGATGGTGTGGGCTGGGCTGGAGAAGGAGAGAAGGGAGGTGAGGTAGGAGGGGGCAAGGAGATGGAGAGCCTTGAAGCCGAAGGTGAGGAGTTTTTGCTTGATTAGTAGGTTGACAGGCAGCCACTGGAGTTTTTTGAGGAGGGGAATAACATGCCCAGAGCGTTTCTGCGCAAAGATAATCCAGGCAGCAGAGTGAAGTATTGACTGAAGTGAGGAGAGACAGGAGGATGGGACATCAGAGAGGAGGCTGATGCAGTAATCCAGTTGGGATAGGATGAGATACTGAACCCTCAAGGTAGCGGTTTGGATGGAGAGGAAAGGGAAGATCTTGAGGATGTTGTGGAGGGACGACTGGCAGGTTTTGGTGACAGATTAGAATTGAATTGATTTATCCAAGATCAAACAGCAGACAAGTGGTGGAGCTGGGAGCAGAATCCACGATCTTTTGACTCCCAGGCCCGTGTCCTATCCAATACACCTTGCTGCTTTTTCCTGATAATTAAAACTAACTGTGGTGTTTGTAAGTGAAGTAACATGGCATAGTGGGTAGAGCACCGGCCTGGGGATCAGAAGGATCTGAATTCTAATCCTGGCTCTGCTGCTTGTCTGCTGTGTGGACTCTAACAAATCACTCAACTTCTCTGTGCCTCAGTTTTCTCATCTGTAAAATAAGTGTTAATACTGTGAGCCCCAAGTGGAACATGGACTGTGTCCAACCTGATTAGCTAGTATCTACTCCATGCTTGTATCTACCCATACCATGAAAAAGTGCTTATGATGTGCCATGTACACAGGTATGTGCTGGGGTAGATACAAGATACCGATCAGGTAGAGTCCCTGGCCCACTTTGGGATCACAGTCTCAATAAGAGGGAGAATGGGTGCTGAACACCCATTTAATAGATGAGGAAACTGAGGCACAGAGCAGTTTAGTGACTTGCCCAAAATCACACAGCAGGCAAGTGATGATGTTTTAGCACTGCTTGTTGTCTTATGCAGTCAAGTCGTGTCCAACCTATAGTAATGCCATTGGCACATCTATCTCAGATCGCCCCACTTCCGTCTGCAACAATTCTGGTAGTATATCCATAGAGTTTTCTTCATGAAAATATGTAAACGGTTTACCATTGCCTCCTTCTGCACAGTAAACGAGTCACTGCCTTTGACTCTCTCTCATGCTGCTGCTGTCCAGCACAGATGAGTTTTGACTTGTAGCAGATTGCCTTCCACTCACTAGCCAATGTTCAAGCTAGGAAGGGAATGGGTATGCCTTTGTTCGACTCTCCCTCCCATAGTCGAGACTTGTGGAGTACTGGAAACTCTCCAGGTGCAACTCTGAGAGAGGTAGCACTGCTTAAAGCATGCTAAAGTTGGTTCATCTGTCAGAAATGCAGCAGATCAGAAGGTTCCCCCTGGAGTGAAGGTGCTACAATCTGCTACAACCTTGTATCAGATGAGCAATTACAGGAAATAGTCCATTTTATTGGCAAAATATGAGAGGGGGTAGGGCAGAGAGCTCTGGAATGCTCCTAACCTACACTTTACCCTGACTCCCTTGGCTAAAGATGCTGGCACTGAGAGACATGTTGGGGATTTGAATAGTGGAGGTAGAATGGTGGGAAATAAAAGCAGCACCATGACCCAGGATTCAGGGCAGTAGGTCTTTCAGCCAGGAATGAGTACATAGAAACTGTACTATGTACATTGTCATATGCCCAAAGTCACATTTCATCTAAAATAATAAACTTGCAAGCTAACGTATATCTGAGGAAAATCTGGCATGGAGGTGTTCTTGTTCATTTTCTCATCATCTCTTTGAGTTGGGAAGGAATTAAGTACTCTCAATTATCAGTAATCTTCATACAATGGAAGGGAGCAATAATGTGAACAAGGCAGGACCACAGATAAATCGAAAAAGGGAAGACTTCATCTGGAAAGTGCAGGGAAGGATGCTTCTTTGGCTCATCAGATGTTGTGAGAAGGCAGTGGAAATGACTCACCCTCTTTTCTCCTCTCTAAACGTTTGATGGGGAATAAAAAAAAAGTATCCCATGCATACCTGGAGAGAGTACTAAATGGAAAATGTGGGGGGGAATGCAGAACCTGCATTAGGGAAAACTTATGGTGAAGCACTCTGTGTCTGATTCCTTCATTAAGCCATATCCATTGAGTACTTACTGTGTGCAAAGTATTGTACCAAGCACTTGGGAGAGTACAATATAGCAACAGGCACATGAATGCCCACAACTAACTCACAATCTAATGGTACTCACCTACACACAATTATTTCTTTATGCAGTTTCCAGGCAGAAGCATGTTGTCAGAAGAATAAATTGCTGTGTTCTCTTCGAAACAGAAGGTGCACATTTGTGCAGTGGAAAAATTGACTGTAGAGTAAATTTCCATACTGTTTCTTTCCCAAAAATACTCTAGACTGTAAACGTGTTGTGTGAAGACAATGTGTATGTTTATTGTTGCATTGTTCTGCAAACAGTTAGTGCTCAATAAATACAATTGAATGAATTAATGAATTTGCACATCAACAATTTCAATCAATTCACACAATATCTCTGGGACAGAGGAAGAGGCAGAGATTACTATCCCTATTCCAGGAAGAGTAAATTGATGTTGAGAAGTCATAACCTGCCTTAGATCAATTAGCAGGCCAATCACAATTTGGGCCTCATGATTCCCAGAATCATATGCTTTCCACAATACTCCTTGGAGAAACTTCCTAAGAGAAAATCCTGACTGATGATAATAATAATAAAAATGTTGGTATTTGGTAAGCGCTTACTATGTGCCAAGCATTGTTATAAGCACTGGGATAGAAACAAGGTTATCAGGTTGTCCCACGTGGGGCTAACAATCTTAATCCCCATTTTATGGATAAGGAAACTGAGGCCCAGAGAAATTAAGTGACTTGCCCAAAGTCATACAGCTGACAAGTGGTGGAGCAGGGATTAGAACTCACTACCTTGCTTCCCAAGTCCATGCTCTTCCCACTTAGCCATGCTGCTTCCCGCTGCTTCCTGCTTCATGCTGTAGGGTTGCAGCTGATGAGTTCTGAGAAATAACAGATAACCCACAAATGAATACTCTAAATTGACAAATGAGTTGAATGTACCTGATCTAAACTGAGTTATTATCCTGCCTGTTTATCAAATTGAAATTGGAAACCATTATGTCTGCCTCCTTTCTCAATGAGCTGCCCTAACACCTTCCCTCTAGAACTCTTCATGGTTTTGCCCTGTCACTTACTGAGTTGTTTTTCTCCTAGGTTTCTCCAATGTTTGGATATACTGCCTCAATGCCTCACCCTTTATTCTCCTCTCTTAATGTTCCATGGGGAATCCAAAAAAAGTGCCCCACATGTACCTAGATGTGAACATCATAAGGAATAAACAAATGCCAGACCAAAATCGCACAACCATGACTGAGTTCATCTTCCTGGGGACTGGGGACTCCAAGGAGTTCCAGCTCATTCTTCTCATCCTGTTTTTAGCTATGTGGTCACCATGCTGGGGAACTTGGGGATGATGGTGCTGATCTGGGTGGATTCACGACTCCATACCCCCGTGTATTTTTTTTCTCATCAGCTAGTCCTTTGCTGATGTTTGCTATTCATCCGCGATCACCTCCAAGATGCTGGTGAATTTATTATCTGAGAGGAAAACCATCTCTTTTGTGGTGTGCCTTCTGCAGAAGTGTGTTTTCATTGCCTTGGCCACAACTGAATGTATCCTTTTTGGGTTGATGGCCTATGACTATTATACTGAAATCTGCAACCCTCTGCTCTAGGCAGTTATCAGAGAAGCAGCATCGCTTAGTGGAAAGAGCACGGGCTTTGGAGTCAGAGGTCATGGGTTCAAATTCCAACTCTGCCAATTGTCAGTTGTGTGACTTTGGGCAAATCACTTAACTTCTCTGTGCCTCAGTTTCCTCATCAGTAAAATGGGGATTAAGACTGTGAGCCCCTCGTGGGACAACCTGATCACCTTGTAACCTCCCCAGTGCTTAAAACAGTGCTTTGCACATAGTAAGTGCTTAGTAAATGACACTACCATCCTTTATGTCTCAAAAGACCGCAACCTTGGTGTCATCCTCGACTCTGCTCTCTCGTTCACCCCTCACATCCAATCCGTCACCAAAAACTGCCAGTTTCACCTCCACAACATAGCCAATATCCGCCCTTTCCACTCCATCCAAACTGCTACCCTGCTGGTTCAATCTCTCATCCTATCCCGACTGGATTACTGCATCCTCGTGTCTCTCCCCACTTCAATCCATACTTCATGCTGCTGCCCGGATTGTCTTTGTCCAGAAATGCTCTGGGCATGTTACTCCCCTCCTCAAAAATCTCCAGTGGCTACCAATCAATCTGCGCATCAGGCAGAAACTCCTCATCCTCGGCTTCAAGGCTCTCCATCACCTCGCCCCCTCCTACCTCACCTCCCTTCTCTCCTTCTACAGCCCACCCCGCACCCTCCGCTCCTCTGCCGCTAATCTCACCATGCCTCTTTCTCACCTGTCCTGCCATCGACCCCCGGCCCACGTCATCCCCCGGGCCTGGAATGCCCTCCCTCTGCCCATCTGCCAAGCTAGCTCTCTTCCTCCCTTCAAGGCCCTACTGAGAGCTCACCTCCTCCAGGAGGCCTTCCCAGACTGAGTCTCTTCCTTCCTTTCCCTCTCGTCCCCCTCTCTATCCCCCCCAATCTTACCTCCTTCCCTTCCCCACAGCACCTGTATATATGTATATATGTTTGTACACATTTATTACTCTATTTATTTATTTATTTTACTTGTACATATCTATTCTATTCATTTTATTTTGTTAGTATGTTTGGTTTTGTTCTCTGTCTCCCCCTTCTAGACTGTGAGCCCACTGTTGGGTAGGAACTGTCTCTATATGTTGCTAACTTGTACTTCCCAAGCAGTTAGTACAGTGTTATGCACACAGTAAGTGCTCAATAAATACGATTGATTGATTGATCAGCCTCCTCTCTGATCTCCCATCCTCCTGTCTCTCCCCACTTCAATCTATACTTCACGCTGCTGCCCGGATCATCTTTGTGCAGAAACACTCGGGGCATGTTACCCCCCTACTCAACAATTGCCAGGGGCTACCAATCACCCTATGCATCAGGCAAAAACTCCTCACTCTCGGCTTCAAGGCTCTCCATCACCTCGCCCCCTCCTATCTCACCTCCCTTCTCTCCTTCTACAGCCCATCCCGCACCCTCCGCTCCTCTGCCGCTAATCTCCTCACCGTGCCTCGTTCTTGCCTGTCCTGCCATCGACCCCCGGCCCACGTCATCCCCCGGGCCTGGAATGCCCTCCCTCTGCCCATCCGCCAGGTTAGCTCTCTTCTTCCGTTCAAAGCCCTACTGAGAGCTCACCTTCTCCAGGAGGCCTTCCAAGACAGAGCCCCCTCCTTCATCTCCTCCTCCCCACCCCCCCGCCTTACCTCCTTCCCCTCACCACAGCACCTGTGTGTATGTTTGTACAGATTTATTACTCTATTTTACTTGTACATATTTACTATTCTATTTATTTTATTTTGTTAATATGTTTTGTTTTGTTGTCTGTCTCCCCCTTCTTAACCATGAGGCCATTGTTGGGTAGGGACCGTCTCTATATGTTGCCAAATTGTACTTCCCAAGCGCTTGGTATGGTGCTTTGCACACAGCAAGCGCTTAATAAATACGATTGAATAAATAAATACGATTGATTGATTGAATGAATAAATAAATGTCATTATTATCATTATAATTATGTCCAGGGCAATCTGCCTTAAAATGATCACTGGGGCATATGTTGCAGGCTTCTTGAAGTCAGTGATTCATACAAGTTACATATGTAGCCTGTCTTTCTGTGACTCTAATGTCATCCAACATTTTTTCTACATTAGCCCCCCACTCCTCAAACTCTCCTGCTCAGACACCCATGTGGATGAAAGTATCATTTTTACATGTGCAGGATTAAATGTGTTAGGCATGGTCATTCATAATTCTAACTTCTTATACATATGTCCTTTCCTCCATCTTGCACACTGCTGAGGGGAGGCACAAAGCTTCCTCTACCTGTGCTTCCCATCTGACAGCTGCATTATATTCTATGGGATGTTAATCTTTATGTATCTACAACCTAGTTCCAACTATTCACTAAATGAAGATCGTGTGATGTCAGTCTTCTACATGGTGGTGATCCCCATGTTAAACCCCCTGATCTACAGCTTGAGAAACAAGGAGGTGAAGGAAGCTCTAAAGAAACTGATTTTGAGAAACAGAATTCCTGTGATTATTTAGGCTGTTTGAGTAATTTAGCAAGGAATGATCGTGAGCTGAGTTTAGGATTCATTCATTCATTCATTCAATCGTATTTATTGAGTGCTTACGGTGTGCAGAGCACTGTACTAAGCGCTTAGGAAGTACAAGTTGGCAACATATAGAGCCAGTCCCTACCCAACAGTAGGCTCACAGTCTAGAAGGAGAGGACAGACAACAAAACATATTAACAAAATAAAATAAATAGAATAAATATGTACAAGTAAAATAGAGTAATAAATACGTACAAACATATATACATATATACAGGTGCTGTGGGGAGGGGAAGGAGGTAAGGCAAGAGGGATGGAGAGGGGGAGGAGGGGGAACATATAGAGCCAGTCCCTACCCAACAGCGGGCTAGCAGTCTGGAAGGGGGAGACAGAAAACAAAACAAAACATATTAACAAAATAAAATAAATAGAATAAATATGTACAAGTAAAATAAATAAATTAATAGAGTGATAAATACGTACAAACATATATACATATATACAGGTGCTGTGGGGAGGGGAAGGAGGTAAGGCGGGGGGGATGGGGAGGAGGAGGGGAGGAACATATTCATTCATTCAATCGTATTTATTGAGCGCTTACTGTGTGCAGAGCACTGTACAAAGCGCTTGGGAAGGACAAGTTGCCAACATATAGAGCCGGTCCCTACCCAACAGTAGGCTCACAGTCTAGAAGGGGAGGACAGACAACAAAACATATTAACAAAATAAAATACATAGAATAAATACGTACAAGTAAAATAAATAAATAGAGTAATAAATACGTACAAACAAATATACATATATACAGGTGCTGTGGGGAGGGGAAGGAGGTAAGGCAGGGGGGATGGAGAGGGGGAAGAGGGAGAACATATAGAGCCGGTCCCTACCCAACAGCGGGCTCACAGTCTGGAAGGAGGAGACAGACAACAAAACAAAACTAACAAAATAAAATAAATAGAATAGTAAATATGTAATATACGATTGAATGAATAAGTGAATCCCGCATAAGCTTGCCTTCAACCTTATGAAATAAATAACTTCTAACACAGAAAGTAGAAAGAACTGGCCTTAGGTGAGTGCTATTAGTGAATTACTATGGTCTTTGGAATTCTTTTTTATTGTTATTATTATCATTATTATAATGTTGTCACAAATTTTCTGGGCCTCAGTTACCTCATCTGTAAAACGGCGGGTAAGACTATGATCTCCATGTGGGACAGGTACTGTGTCCAACCTGATTAGCTTATATCTACTCTAGTGCTTAGTACAATGCCTGGCACATAGTAAGTGCTTAACAAATACTATTAAGAAAGCAAACAAAAAAAGAAAAACCAAACAACATAAAGGGTATGTAACTGTTTACCAGGGAGGGATAGAAAACAGCCAGAATCCTCCTAGACTGACTATTAAATAATATAGTAAACCGTGTAGTTCCCAAATCACCATGTAGCTTCAGAATAAAATGTAGAAAAGCAGATGGCATGATCAGTTGAACAGATAACACAAGCAACACACAAACATCTTTGTTGTAGATATAAACTTTACAAAACTAGTTGATACCATCAGCACACTTGTGTCCTGACAATTATAGTACTAGTTAAGTTAGATGGACAACAGAAGTACATCAAAATCCAAGCTCTGCTCCTCAGCAGTGTGATTAGTAGAGCAGGATTTCGAAGTATCCTTTAGAATCCTTTCCTAATCATCAGAGGGAGCAAAGCAATCTGTTTCATTCTGCTGGGCTTGAGGATTAAACAAGAACTGAAAGGTTTTCTGATAGTCTTCTGATACACTGGGAAACCTCCAACTCAGCAGACTGTAAACATGGTCAAAATCCATTTGAGGTAATCCTCAGGAACTTTTAAAACTTGAGGAAAGTCTGGCAGAAGACATGCAGGTGATTGTGAACTGCTTCACAGAAACAGCATGGAACTATGGACTGTCATTAAGTCTGAGGACCATGAAACGGTGCTAAAAGTCGCAAATGCCACCGCACTGCAGAGGACAATGTTGCATGTGCACAATGTGGAATGGACTATTTTTACTCACCTTTTTAGCCCACATCCATATATATGCTTGGACGGTTATATGAAGGTAATTCATATCCCTACATTCCATTAGCATGGGATTATTTCCAGACAATAATAATTTCATGAGGACCACATGAACTCATTCACTCCCACGGATTCAACTATCATCTCTACGCTGATTACACCCAAATCTATATCTCTGCCCTTGCTCTCTCTCCCTCCCTACAGGCTAGTGTCTCCTCCTGCCTTCAAGACATCTCCATCTGGATGTCTGCCCACCATCTAAAACTCAATATGTCCAAGACTGAACGCCTTATCTTCCCTTCCAAACCCTGCCCTCTCACCGACTTTCCCATCACTGTTGATGACACTACCATCCTTCCTGTCTCACAAGCCCGCAATCTTGGTGTCATCCTCGACTCTGCTCTCTCGTTCACCCCTCACATCCAATCTGTCACCAAAAACTGCCAGTCTCACCTCCACAACATTGCCAAGATCTGCCCTTTCCTCTCCATCCAAACTGCTACCCTGCTGGTTCAATCTCTCCTCCTATCCCGACTGGAATACTGCATCAGCCACCTCTCTAATCTCCCATCCTCCTGTCTCTCCCCACTTCAATCTATACTTCACGCTGCTGCCCGGATCATCTTTGTGCAAAAATGCTCGGGGAATATTACTCCCCTCCTCAAAAATCTCCAGGGGCTACCAATCAACCTACGCATTGGGCAAAAACTGCTCACTCTAGGCTTCAAGGCTCTTCATCACCTCACCTCCTCCTACCTCACCTCCTTTCTCTTCTTCTACAGCCCAGCCCGCACCCTTTGCTCCTCTGCCGTTAACCTCCTCACTGTGCCTCATTCTCTCCTGTCTCGCCGTCGACCCCCAGCCCACGTCCCCCCCACCCCCCGGCCTGGAATGCGCTCCCTCCACACATCCACCAAGCTAGCTCTCTTCCTCCCTTCAAAGCCCTACTGAGAGCTCACCTCCTCCAAGAGGTCTTCCCAGACTGAGCCCCCTCCTTCCTCTTCCCCTCCCCATCCCCCCAACCCTACCTCCTTCCCCTCACCACAGCACCTGTATATATGTTTGTACAGATTTATTACTCTATTTTACTTATACATATTTACTATTCTATTTATTTTATTTTGTTAATGTTTTCTTTTGTTGTCTGTCTCCCATTTCTAGACTGTGAGCCTGCTGTTGGGTAGGGACCGTCTCTATATGTTGCCAACCTGTACTTCCCAAGCGCTTAGTATAGTGCTCTGCACACAGTAAGCGCTCAATAAATACAATTGAATGAATGAATGCAGCAAGGAAACTAGGAAAATTTTAACTATCCAGGGCAAATTTATTTTCTGTAAGGATTTTTAGTTATACATTGTACCATGAATAAATGGCAATACTAAATATTGGAAATAGTATGGGTTAGAATGTCAAGAGACCTAGATCCTAGCTCCAATAATTCAACCGGTAACACTAATAATGATAGTGATAATAATGATAATAATAATAATTGTGTTCTTTGTTAAATACTCTGTGCCAAGCACTGTATTAAGCACTGAGGTAGATACAATATAATCAGGTCATACCTGGGTCTCACAGTCTGAGTGGAAGTGAGAGAAAGCATTGAATTCCCATTTTGCAGATGAGGGAACTGAAATACAAAGAAGTGAAGTTACTTTCCCAATATCACACAGCAGGTACATGGGATTAGAAATCAGATCCTCTGACTCTAGACTGTAATCCCATTGTGGACAGGGATTATCTCTCTTTATTGCTGAATTATATGTTCCAAGTGCTTAGTACAGTGCACTGTACACAGTAAGTGCTCAATAAACACGACTGAATGAATGAATGAATGAAAAACATTTTCATTCTCTGGATGAGCAACATGACTCATTTGTGCTCAGTTTTGTGCCTGCAGAAGTCGTCCTGCTGGCCAAAATGGGGTTAGATGGCTCCCAACCATCTTTAAGCCCATGGCCTGCAACATAGTGAGGTCCTTAGACTTTCAGTTAGTGCCTTTGCTGGGAGCATAGTGTGACCACCTTCCCTTCCAAGTGAGAAGGCCATTCATTTTGCTGCTTCATTTGAGAAAAGCATGGTATAGTGGATAAAGCATTGGCCAGGGAGTCAGAAGGTCATGGGTTCTAATCTTGGCTCTTCCACTTGTCTGCTATGTGACCTTGGGCAAGTCACTTTATTTCTTTGTGCCTGAATGACCTCATCCATAAAATAGGGACTGAGATTGTGAGCCCAGTGTGGGACAGGGACAATGTTCAAACTGATTTGCTTGTATCCACCCCAGTGTTTAGTCCAGTGTCTGGCATACAGTAAGCACTTAACAAATACCACAATTATGATTTATTTCACGACCAGACTTAGGCCCAGAAGTCATCAGTGTTGAGATCTTTCTTTTAAGGAAGAAAATTTCTCATCTATTGTTCCTGCTTTTCAGAGACACTACTTTCCCTCTTCATTCCTCCACATCCCCTAGTTAATCCTTTGTTCCTATTCTACCTTGTCTATCATTCTGTTATTATTTTAATGCTATTTTTTATACACTTATAATGTGCCAGACACTGTATTAAGTGCTGGGGTAGATACAACTTGATCAGTTTGGTCCCTGTCCCTGTCACACATAGGGCTTAATCTCCATTTTACAGATGAAGTAACTGAGGCCCAAAGTAATAATAATAATGATGGCATTTATTAAGTGCTTACTATGTGCAAAGCATTGTTCTAAGCACTGGGGAGGTTACAAGGTGATCAGGTTGTCCCACGGGGGGCTCACAGTCTTAATCCCCATTTTACAGATGAGGTAACTGAGTCACAAAGAAGTTAAGTGACTTGCCCAAAGTCATACAGCTGACAATTGGTGGAGCCGGGATTTGAACCCATGACCTCGGGCTCCAAATGCCGTGCTCTTGCCACTGAGCCACGCTGCTTCTCTAGTAGTTAAAGTATTAAATGACTTGTCCAAGGTCACCCAGCAGACATGTGGCAGAGTCAGGATTAGAACCCAGGTCCTTCTGAGTCTCAGGCCTGTACTCTGTCTGATATCATTTCTTACCCTGCCCCTTAAGCAATTGCTTTTGTCCTTTGTACTCTGCATATGTGGCTATGTCCTCCAAACCTGTCATTTAAAAAATATATTATTGTTGTTGTCGATGATGATGAATGCTTATGTTTATCCACCCATGCCTTTGCATCTACATTGTATTATTTTTGTTTTCTATGATAGACTGTATGCTCTTGCCAGGCAGGATTCATATTATTTTTGATTGCATTTTGTTTAACGCTTAGCTATGTTCAAAAAATGACAATTCTGATCCAGGTACAGTAATAAGTGAAGTAATTGAAATAATTATCCAGATATTTCAAGAAAGAAAATACATTTTCTTCAGTTGTTTAAAAATTTCTAGAGAAATAGTTTTTTTTTGTTTTTCCTGAATTACCAGAATCATCACCTCCTGTCACAATTTAATTTATCTAGTTATCTACTATAGACTGGGAATCTGATTCAGATACTATACGTGGTGTTTTCATTTAGGCAGTGTTTACTTATTTTGTTACATCAGCAAACTTCTTGAATGCTTTGAACACTCCCAATCAATCAATCAATCATATTTATTGAGCACTTACTGTGCGCAGAGCATTGTACTAAATGCTTGGGAAATGCAAGTTGACAACATGTAGAGACAGTCCCTACACAACAGTGGGCTCACAGTCTAGAAGGGGGAGACAGAGAACAAAACCAAACATATTAACAAAATAATATAAATAGAAAAGATATATACAAGTAAAATAAATGAATAGAGTAATAAATATGTAGAAACATATATACATATATACAGGTGCTGTGGGGAAGGGAAGGAGGTAAGACAGGCAGGATGGAGAGGGGGACGAGGGGGAGAGGAAGGAGGGGGCTCAGTCTGGGAAGGCATCCTGGAGGAAGTGAGCTATCAGTAGGGCCTTGAAGGGAGGAAGAGAGCCAGCTTGGTGGATGTTCGAAGGGAGGGCAATCCAGGCCAGGGGGATGATGTGGGCCGGGGGTCGATGGTGGTACAGGCGAGAACGAGGCACGGTGAGGTGATTAGCGGCAGAGGAGCGGAGGGTGCGGGCTGGGCTGTAGAAGGAGAGAAGGGAGGTGAGGTAGGAGGGGGCAAGGTGATGGAGAGCCTTGAAGTCGAGGGTGAGGAATTTCTTACTGATGCGCAGATTGATTGGTAGCCACTGGAGATTTTTGAGGAGGGGAGTAACATGCCCAGAGCGTTTCTGGACAAAGACAATCCGGACAGCAGCGTGAAGTATGGATTGAAGTGCGGAGAGACAAGAGGATGGGAGATCGGAGAGAAGACTGATACAGTAGTTCAGATGGGATAGAATGAGAGCTTGAGCAAGCAGGGTAGCAGTTTGGATGGAGAGGAAAGGGCAGATCTTGGCAATGAATTATCCAGATATTTCAAGAAAGAAAATGCATTTTCTTCAGTTGTTTGAGAATTTCTTGAGAAATAGTTTTTTTTGTTTTTCCTGAATTACCAGAATCATCACCTCCTGTCACAATTGAATTTATCTAGTTATATAGCATAGACTGGGAATTTGATTCAGATACTATACTTGGTGTTTTCATTTAGACAGTGTTTACTTATTTTGTCACGTCAGTAAACTTCTGCAATGCTTTGAACATTCCCAAGTGATTTCCTTGTGACCTCACCTAATAGCGTGAAGTAGACTGTGAAACAAAGTGGGGCCCTAATCCATAAACCCCACTTACAAAGACAAGTACCTTGTTTTCCTTCTTCCATCAGCCTCCAACTGACTTATGATGCTGCAGTGACCGGGCAGCTGGAACAACAGTCCCACATGGCTTCTTCGCCTCGGCCTGACAAAGCTGAGTACCGGTCAGGCAGGCGTGTCCTAGTGAGCAACAATAGTGCTCTCATCCACTTCTAAACAAGACTGTCCTTTTGAAGCCCACTGTGTAGATCAGACCTCATAGTCACGGAAACATTATTTTTTTCCTTTTTACTTGCCCAAGCCCCCCTTCCCCCCCCATCACTGTCAACTTGTCCCTGCCCCATTTCATCTCGATCCTGTCACTTAAAATTGTTTTAGCCAAGTTTTACAAACCCAAAAAAGGACTGTTGGTGAGACCAAGGAACCCCTACAATCAAATTGTCCCTCAGTACAGAGCATCAGCTACACTGATTCCCCACCCTCCCCACTCTACCTAGCCGGGAAATGGGGAGGGAAATTGCTAGGTACCAGAGCCTAACTCTGATGGAGGGTACCAATTGAAACTCAGAAAAAGAGCAGTGTGGCCTGGTGGCAAGAGCATAGGCCTGATGACCTGTGGACTTGGATTCCAATTCCAGCTCTGGCATTTGTCCACTGTGTGACCTCGGGCAAGTCACTTCACTTCTCTGTGGCTCAGTTTCTTCAATGGTAAAATGGGGATTAAATCCTACCCCCTGCTATTTAGACTGTGACATCTCTGTGAGACAGAGACTGTGTCCAACCTGATAAAACTTGAATCTACCCCAGCAATTAGAACATCCACATCCAAGAACAGTGCTTGACACATAATAAGCACTAAAAAAATACCATAAAAAAACAAAAAACCCCGGATGAATTTTATAACGCTTGTGATGGGCATTTACTTGAGGGTCACAATAACTGGCTTCAAGGCTCTCCACCACATTACTTCACCTTATATGCTTGCTGTCTTCATTTGCTACTCCCCAGCCCTCACTCTTCATTCCTCCAATGCTTATTTTCTAACTGTACAATGCTTTCAATTCTCCCATCTCTCCCTTTTATGCTCACACCATTTTCCTGTCCTAGAGTTTTTTATTTCCCCAAATCTGACAGACTAATAATTTCCTCCTATTCCTAACCTTCCTGAAAGGTCCATCTCTTCCAACGTACTTTCCCCAATTATTTCCCAGCATCCCAAGCCATGTGAACCTGCCAGCCATTTCTATCCCTTCAGTACCTATTTATGTCATCCTCAGGACTTCTGTACATGCATTCATTCAATTATATATTCAATTGTTTATTTTGATCTGCTGTTTCTAACTACTCATGTCAATCTACTTCACTAGACAGTATAAGCACCTTATTAGTTCATTCAATTGTATTTATTGAGCACTGACTGTATGCAGAGCACTGTGCCAAGTACTTGAGAGAGTTAAGTATAATAACAGACACATTCCCTATCCAGGAGGAGCTTACAGTACTTACGGGGAGATAATGTGTCTGTTGTTTTTTACTTCCTAAGTGCTTAATACAACAGCAGTGACATGCTATTACTAATATCAATCAATGGTATTTATCAAGGACTTACCATGTGCAGAGCACTGTACTAAGGACTTGGGAGAGTACAGTATAATAGAGTTGGTAGACACTTTCCCCATCCACAGCAAGCTAACAGTCCAGAGGGAAAAAATGAAGACTGGGGAAGAGGACACTTTTTTCCAGCTCTTTCAGATGAAACAACTACCACCACCCACTACCTCCAGCTGACCTCCCTTTATCTTGATTACAGTGAGCTATTTAGGAGTAGATGGTTGCTTTTTTAAAAAGAAATAGCACTACTACACTAACCACAACATTTTATTATTATTACTCTACTACTACTTGTAGAAGGAAAAGAATCCAAGATGATAGGCAAAGATACTACCTTAATGCTAAAATGAAAAATGATATTTGCCCTCAGACGTTTTTTTCCCCAAACTCCTGCTGCAATGCCACTTTAATCACTATCTACAGGGAAATCTCAGTGGGAAAAAGCTCATCCAACCCCATGTACAGCCCTGCACTGATTGAGTTGCTTTCTAATAACAATAATAATAATAATAGCATTTGTTAGGCACTTACTATGTGCCAAGCACTGTTTTAAGCGCTGGGGTAGATCCAACGTATTCAAGTTGTCCCACGTGGAGCTCACCATCTTAATCCCCATTTTACAGATGAGGTAACTGAGGCACAGATAAGTTAAGTGATTGCCCAAAGTCATGCAGCTGACAAGTAGCAGATTTAGGATTGGAACCTGTGACCTCTGTTTCCTAACCCTGTGCTCTTTCCACTAAGTCATGCTGTTCCAACTATATAAATTTCATCACACAAATAAGAAATCAGCCATTATTCAGTAGGATTAATTACAACTCCTCTGCTCTCCTGAGGATAAAATGCTTCAGAGATCAGGTTCTATATGTCACCAAACAGAAGATAAAAACTTCCTCACCCTTCACAATAGCAGCTTCAGAAACTAAAGAAGAAATACCCCCCTCCATCTGTATGTAAGTATTAGGATTCAAGTTGTCAAGAAGAGAAACATTGAGCACAGTCAAAATGCACTTGGGAAGAGTGTGGGTGGTAGTTTTGTTGGTTTTTTTCAATAACTTAACAGACTCAATAACTAATAACAAATATATTGAATCCCCAAAGCTATGATTAGGTATGGTATGCTTGTCGTCTGTTGTTTTTCATTGTATACATGATTGTAATTTTTATTATGATGCCTTCCTTGTTTAGAAATAACTGGTGATACTACACTGGAAAGCTCTCCCTGATATCAAACTGGTTTACAGTGGCTGAAGGGCTGTTCTTATTGGGGGTCAAAAAACTTATTTGCAACCTCAAAGGACGAGAGCTTTTTCTATAAATTATCTCTCCTATACATAAATGTATTTAATGAAAAACAAACTTACCCTCTTAATATAAAGAAGGGGTGTCAGAGATATTCTCTTCTGGCTCCAAATGCCACATGGAGCTTGGGACATTTTCTGTTCCCTTGGAAATTGGTTATGCTGGAGAGGTTAATAAACACAATTTAAAAACAATGTTCCATACATTTTAACTTATCTGCACCGTTGTCTTTAACAGCAAGATGGCATCTATGATTGGGTGAAATAGTGAATAACATGCTTTTTGGTCATGAGCGGGAGTGATTTTTCTGTAAAAATGTAATTATATTTTTGTTTCATGGAAAGTAATCTCTATTTTAAATCATTTGGGACTGATCAACTTGTATCTACCCCAGCACTTAGAACATGCTTGACTCTAAGTGCTGAGCAAATGTAATGATGATTGTAATAATATTTTAGACGAGTCCATGCAAACTGACATTGTTATATAATCCAAACCATCTATTAGCCCAATGTATTTTGATTTCATCTGTGTCGCTCTCAGGATCTATAAGCCAGTCACTTCAGTCTTCACTACCCTGGCCATGCCTTGTAGCCACAGGGCAGGTTTGGCTTCTGAGTTAGAAGATGGCCAGATTTCCCTGGCTGATTTCATTGTTTATGACAAGAACCAATGAATTGGCCAATAGATCAGTTAGAGTCCTTTCCCTTTAGTGAATCAGTAAAATGCTTCCAAATACTTTTCCCCTGAGATGTATTGAAATCTAGACTGTCTGCATCCAACTGCACAAGTTTGTTTCTCCATAAGAATTGTGATACTCACCAAGACTGAGCTTTGATTGTGTTTGAATGGAGAAAAGGAAATGGAAAGTTGAGGGAAATATTTTGATTACTTTGGGATAACAAAGGTTTTCCTTAGAAATAGAGGTTTTGGGGCCCCAGATTTGCATTAGTAGCTGTAGTACAGGTCAAGGTTGAATTATAAGATTGGAATTATAGGATTAAAGAGTTCTTGAGAGGTCATACACTCTCCATTTCCCGTTCCAGCACTGTATAGTATGAGCTCAGCTTCTTCTATTTCACAAACAAACCCACGTGGGTAACTTCACTGTACAGACATGGAATGGGTGATCAACATCAATTAGTGATACTTACCAAGCACTTATTGTGTGCACAGCGCTATACTGAGCAGTTGAGAGAGTAGATTACCATCTCCTCAAAGCTTCAAAGCTCTCCATCACCTTGTCCCCTCCTACCTCACCTTCCTTCTCTCCTTCTACAGCCAAGCCTGCACACTCTCACCTGATCTGCCGTTTACCCCTGGCCCATGTCCTACATCTGGCCTGGAATGTCCTTCCTCCTCACATCCACCAAACAAGCTCACTTCCTTTCTTCAAAGCCCTACTGAGAGCTCATCTCCAGGAGGCCTTCTCAGAATAAGCCCCCCTTCTCCTCTGCTCCTCCTCCCCTCCCCATCACCCCTACTCCTTCCCTCGGCTCTACCCCCTTCCCCGCCCCACAGCACTTGTGTATATTTCTTCTTCATTATTATTCTATTCATTTAATTAATGATGTGTAGATATCTATAATTCTATTTATCTATTTTGACGCTATTGACACCTGTCTACCTGTTCTGTTTTGTTGTCTATCTCCCCACTGTGAGCCCGTTGTTGGGTAGGGATTGCCTCTATATGTTGCCGACTTGTACTTACCAAGCACTTAGTACAGTGCTTTTCACACGGTAAGCACTCAATAAATATGATTGAAAGAATGAATGAATTGCAATCAAATTGATAGATACAATCCCTGCCCACAGGAGTTTGCAATGTAGTGCAATGGTAAATTCTGAATGGTTCAAGATTCAATCCATTACTAAATAATAATAATAATAATAATAATAATAATAATAACAATAATAGCAATTTCGGTATTTGTTCAGTGCTTCCTATGTGCCAGGCATTGTACTAAGCACTGGGGTGGGTACAAGAAAACTGGCTTGGACACAGTCCCTATTCTATATGGGGCTCACAGTCTTAATCCCCATTTTACAGATGAGGTAACAGGCACAGAGAACTGAAGTGATTTGACCAAGGTCGCACAGCAGGCAAGAAATGGAGCTGGGATTAGAACCCAAGTCTTTCTGACTCCCAGACCCGTGCTCTGTCCTGTAGGCCACATTTATTTCTGTCAGAACTCACTCTTCTGATGGGAAATTTTGGTCCAGAGCAGTATTCATTTATGCATTCAACCCTATTTATTGAGCATTTACTGTGTGCAGAGCACTGTACTAAGAGTTTGGAAAGTAGAATTCAGCAAAAATGAGACCCTCCCTACCCAACCACGACGGTATCTCACTGAGTGTTTTTCAATGTAGGATTTATCCCCTTAAAGTTTTGGTGTGTGGAGAGGGAAATTGGGGGAAGACAGTGGGGAAGAGTTTCTATACTCCCCAACTGAATTCTCTTCTAGAGAAAATGAGCACCTTGGTACCACTAGGTTCATGTGCTGGCTAAATCTATTTTGTTGCACTTAAAGGCCATTCCTGTGAACCATTGCATGATCTGTACATCATTGATATTTATTGAGCCCTTACCATATGTAGTATGCAGGGTACACAGTATTTAGCCCAAAACATCTATCTACTCAATATATTTTGAGCTTTTCTGATGGCTTTCAGGGTCTACAAGTCAGTAACTCGGTAGTGACAAATGAAGTCAGTTAGATGTGGCCATGCCTTTTAGTACTGTACTAAAGTGCTCCGGACACAAAAGGACCTGGGTTCTAATTCTGGTTCCACCACCTGTCTGCTGTGTGACCTTGGGAAACTCACTTAGCTTCTCTGTGCCTCAGTTTCCTCATATGTAAAATGGGGATTGATACTGTGAGCCCTATGTGGGACATGGATTATGTCCAACCTTCTTAGCCTGCAATAATAATAATAATAATGGTATTTTTTAAGCACTTACTAGGTGCCAAATACTGTTTTAAGCACTGGGGTACATATATGGTAATCAGGTCTTCCCAAGTGAGGCTCAAAATATTAATCCCCATTTAACAAATGAGGTAACTGAGGCACAGAGAAGTTAAGTGACTTGCCCAAAGTCACACAGCTGATAAGTGGCAGAGCTGGGATTAGAACCCACAACCTCTGACTCTCAAGTCCATGATCCTGCCACTAAGCCATGCCACTTTTTGTATCTACCCCAGTGCTGAGCACAGTGCCTGGTACATTGCAAGTGCTTAACCAATAGCATAAAAAACTGCTTGGGAGGTACAAGAGAAATAAGAGTAAGCCTTGTCCTCAACAAGTTTACAATCTACTTACTGAGTGCAGAGCACTGTACTAAGCACTTGGGAGAGTACAATGCAATAGTATTGGTAGACATGATTTCTGCCTTCAAGGATATTACAGTTTAGTCGGGGGCGGGGGGCGGGAGGGGAGCGAAGAGGTTGTCATTGGGGGCCTAAATAGCTCAGTCCAGCCCTACGCCTCTAGGAGCTGCCCAGCCTCAAATAAGGATTATCTAACTGGAAGCTATCACAACTAAGATCCTTTCACCTAGTCCATGAGGTTCTAAATGCCTCAGGAAAGAAGAAAATATATGCCTTAGTCGGGGTAATACACCCAGAGATGGGAATTCCCTAGTACCCCTTGTATAACTAGGAAGAAAAAAAGTGACCTCTAATAATAATAATAGTATTTTATTTAGTAGTAAAAGTTTTTAGTGCTTGCTACGTGCAAAGATGGTTACTCAGCACTGGGAAAGAAAAACATAGATGACTTTTAGACACGGTTCCTGATCCCCAGTGTGCTCACAATCTAAAAAGCATGGTGTGGGGAGTCGGGGAGGGAGGGCGAGAACAGTATTGGCAACAGACATGAGCCCGTTATTGAGTAGGGACAGTCTCTATGTGTTGCCGACTTGTACTTCCCAAGCGCTTAATACAGTGCTCTGCACAGAGTAAGTGCTCAATAAATCCGATTGAATGAATGATAGAAGAGCGATCAACAATACAAAAGACCAAATGACAGCAAACATACTTATTATGGGCAGGGAATGTGCCTGCTATTTCTGTTGTGTTTCATATTCCCAAGCACTTAGTACAATGCTCTGCACATAGTTAGAGCTCAATTAATACGGTTAATTGATGAAAGGAGCACCAGGATTTCAGACTCATCCACATAACATTCCCAAAAGTCACAGGTGCAGCCATGCTAGTGTCCTTCTCAAACTTCTAAAAGTCCAGAAGATCTCATGCATGGTGGTCGAGTCCTTGCCTGGGCTGGAGTAGTCGACATCACAACAAATGATTCATTTAGGAAGGGTACAAACTGGTGCATATGGATGTAAACTTTAGCTTCTTAATACATGGACCTGTTCTTTCTTGCAAGATGCTGGCTTCAAACCATGCAGCTGTAGTGTTTCGAGAGGTTTCCAAACAAAAGGCTCTTGAGATGACCAAGGATGATCACAGTACGTGAAATTTGCCTCCTCTACTCGATGTAGGTTAACAAACACAGTAAAGTAGAGGAACACTTTCTACAGAAAGAAACGTGTGTGTGTGCTTATTTATCTGTGAATTATTTTTCCATATATCCTGTAGAATGTTGTTGCACTGCAAGAAATCCGGATTCTCCAACACCTGCTTTCACAGATCCTGCAGGGCTCCTAGTTCCCCAACCTGGAATCTTCTAAAAACATCCTCCTTTAAAAAGAAATAATAATGGCAAATGACATTTATTGAAGTGTCAAGAATTTTGTAGCGCCACTCATTCCCATGATGAAGTTAACTCCCACAATTCATCTACAGCTGGACCCTGGCATAAAGGACATCCAAATCAAGATAATGGCTGAGAGAAATTTTACCTTGCTGACTGAATTCATTTTTGTAGGATTCGCAGATTATCGACCTCTCAGAGTTAACCTTTATCTGGTGTTTCTTGGGGTTTAGGTATTAACTTTGGCGGGGAATATTGGAATAATGGTTTTGGTCAATACCAATTCAAGTCTTCAAACCTCCATGTACTATTTTCTCAGTAATCTGTCTTTCCTGGACATCAGTTATTCAACAGCCATTGCTCCCAAAATGCTAGTGAACCTCTTAGCATCCAAGAGAAGCATTTCTTTGTATGGTTGTGCACTACAGATGTATTTCTTCAGTTGCTTTGCAGTCGCCAAATGCCTTATTCTGGTGGCAATGGCACATGATTGCTAAGTGGCTATCAGCAACCCATTGCTTTACTCGACACTCATGTCTCAGAGGGTCTGTGCTGGTTTTATAGTTGGGGTGCATGGAAGCGGGAGCATCACCTCAATTGTGCACGTTTGCCTCATGTTCAGGTTGCCATTGTGTGGCTCCATCTGACAAATCATTTTTTTGTGATATTCCCCCATCGTTATCAATGTCCTGTGCTGACACCCATTTAAATGAGCTCTAGCTTTTTTTATGTGGCTTTATCCAAACAAGCACTTTTATGATCATCTTCACATGTATCTATTCTTATCACTGTCTTGAATATCAATCTTCAGGAGCAAGGAGCAAAACCTCATCCACCTGCTTCCCACCTAGTAGCTGTCACTTTATTCTATGGGACCCTTCTGTTCATGTAATTATGCCCTATTGCTATCTATTCCATGGACACAGACAAAGTTGTTGCTGGGTTTTATACTGTAGTCTTTCCCAAGTTTTACCCAATTATCTACAGCCTGAGGAATAAAGATGCAAAAAATGCTGTCAAGAAACTGTTACAGAGAAAATGTTTTTCCAAATGAACATAGTTTTCTCCTTTTTCAAAAGCCTTTAGAAAGGGAGTTTCAAGAAAGAAAATCACAGTGTCATGTATTCTATTGTGGTGAGTGACTTGTGGTGAAGGATTTATTTAACAAGGTGAAATAAAAATTTGAACAACAATAAAATTTGAACCAAGGTGATTCAAGGGTCCAGGTCATTTTTTTCTTCAAGAGTAGATTTTTGGTCTTCATTACCTGGATAAGTGCCATAACACTTCCCTTCACTTGGTTGAGGAACACACTGCCTGAGAGCAAGAATGTGTTCCTTAAAATGTATTGAATTTCACTGAAATGTAGATAGCACCCTGACTTAATATTTGATGCTACAGGATGGAACAGGTATTTTTTAGCCAAACATACCAACGAATTTCCAATCTTTTTACTATTGGTATTACTTTTTAAATAGTATTTATTAAGCACTTACTATGGGCTAAGTATGGACTAAGTACTAAGGGCTTAGTACTACTCTACTAAACACCGAGGTAGATACAATAATCAGGCTGGACACAGTCCCTGTTCCACATAGAACTCACAGTCTTCATCCCCATTTTACAGATGAGATAACTGAGGCACAGAAAAGTGAAATGACATCCCCAAGGTCACAAAGCAGAGAAGTGGTGAGGCAGGGATTAGAATACAGATCCTTCTGACTCTCAGGCCTATATGAATAAAATATTCCATATTACAGTTTGCTTTACAAGCAAATTAAGTAGCCTTATTTATCCCTACCACTTAAGGCTAAACTATACTGTTACTGCCACCTTCTCCATCAACGTCTTTCTCTTCTCTCCACTCTCACCCACCCACTCTCATACAGAGACCCACTCATAAATCTAGAGACCACTGGCACCTCTGATCATACACATATACACAAATGTGAAGAAGTGTGGCTTAGTGGAAATAGCCCAGGCTTGGAAGTCAGAGGATGTGAGTTCTAATCCCGGCTTCACCACTTGTCTGCTGTTTGACCTTGGGCAAGTCAATTCACTTCTCTGGTCCTCAGTTACCTCATCTGTAAAATGAGGATTAAGACTGTGAGCCCCAGGGGGGACAACCCGATAACTTTGTAATAACCCAGTGCTTAGAACAGTGCTTGGCACATAGTAAGCACTTAACAAATACCATAATTTTTATTATTACTACACAAATACAACCATGCACACAGACAAAAACATTAAAATAAGTGAACTGACACTCAGCTACGACCTTAGAGACCAACATACTCTAAATTACACACCTTGGGATGGGAAGGTAGGGCCAAGTCTGTTTTCCAGTGTTGAATCCTGATTTATTCGTGCACCTTCTATATTAGAGTGGATTTTATGATCTGCTAAACTGAATTCATTCCTCAGGAGATTCCAGTAGATTATATAATTCAATTTGACTACTGGGGAATCTGTGATGCTCTTTTCCTCCCAAGCTTTAAAAGAGAATTTTTTTCCTCCAAAAACAGAGTCTTAATAGTTCTGTTTTTTTCAACAGTTTGCATGGCAGCATCATGCATTAGTGTTGATAACAGAGTTTACTGTAAATTGGTAACATTTATTTATATTAATGTCTCTCCAACATTGTAAGCTCATCGTAGGCTAGGCACATGTCTACCAACTCTTTTATACTGTACTCTCTCAAATGCATAGTACAGTGCTCTGCATATAGTAGGCACTCAATAAATTTCAATGATGATGATGATCAGTTGAACTACTTAATTTCACCCCTCTCCATTCTGTATGTCATTCTGTTGCCCAAAAGAGAATTTTCAAAAATACCATTCTGCTTTTATCTCCATTGTTTAAACTCTAGTAGTTACTCACTCCTCTCTGCAGCACCCAGAGACTCCTAAATCATTGGTTTTAAGCCACTAAATTAATTACCTTCTTCCTACTTATCCACTCTCTTCTTCCACTACACCCCAGCTCACACTCTTCACTCCTCTCAAGCTAACCAACTCACATCCAGCCAAGCTGCCAGTATTCCATCGAGCAAGAGAAAGTACACACAGTGGCTTATATCCAATATAATATATAAACGGGTTGACCCGCCTGGTTTGCAGCCTGAGGAGCAGGGATGGTCTTGTCTCTCATGCTGCCAACATTTTCCCCATGACATTCCCTCTGCCTGGAACTCCCTCCCACTTCAAATCAGAATGATCATCTTCCTCATTCTTCTCAGGTTCAAAGCCCTCTTATATTCACATCTTCTCCAAAGAGACTTTCTCTGTTAATTGCTATTATCCTCAGGTTAAATCACTCCATCTGCTATCTCAACAGTTCTGCATTACCTGAGCACTTCTGAATTCACAATGTAAAAGAGCACTTATGTACAGATCTTCGAGTGCATCACTCTATTTCTTAAGCCCTAACTCATCTACAAATCCAACTGATCACATTTTAAAAAGTATGACATTTGTTGAGTGCTTATTATGTGTCAAGTACTGTATTAAGCCCTGGGGTTGAATCAAGATAATTGGGTTAGACACAATCCCTATCCCACGTAGTGCTCACAGTCTCAATCCCCATTTTACATATGAGGTAACCGAGGAACATGGAATTTAAGTGACTTGCCCAAGGCCACACAACAGATGAGTGGCAGAGCCAGGATTAGAATCCAGATCTTCCTACTCTTAGGTCTGTGCTCTGTCTACCAGACCATACCGCTTCTCTACAGGCCAAATTGCTTCTTTCCTCCTTCTCTGAAAAAAAGTTTTGGTCTTTATGCAGAGCACTGTCTACTATTGTATATCAGTGATTATACATTCACTTTAATGCAAACAAGGACATACAGACATTTAACATTGCCATTGCTCTTCCCTAAAGGTTGGGGTTGGACAGTCCCAAAGTTAAAAAGAAGGGCAATCTACAGTATTACCATCAGAGAAGTCTGAGCCCAGGGGACCCAAAAGGCAAGTTAATGATCCAATCTGTGGGTCGCCTGAGTTTCAGGACTGTGTATGAGCCAGGGAATTTGTCCCCAAGTGATCCTCAATCCAATATTAAAACATCTTCATTAACCATAGAAACTGCTAAGGCTGAATCCTCCCGGCAACAGGCGTTTAATCATTCTGGACATTGCATGATTAAAGACAGCGAGCATTTCTTTGCCATTCTAACACACTCATCTGATATGGGAAGTCTATCAGTGTGAAAGATTTGAGGGAAGAATATTCTGCTCTCCATTTACTGGCTAGGTCTCTGCAGGCAAGTGAAGTGGAGAGTCGAACTAGATCTAGTGATTTTGATTAGAATTGATGGGAAAAATTCCTCTATTATGAAAGTGGCCATTTTTATTTTTTTTTACTTGTAGAGTAGAATTGCAAGACAAAAATCAAAGCTACTAAACAGGTGAGGACATTTTGAGTGAAATTAGTATGTGGATATGTTAACATATATCTGGCTATTTGGACTTTCAAATGCAAGGTTACATCACCTAAAAAGTTAGAGCAATGAATTCCATCAGGTGGTTTCTCAGTGAATAAGGGAGCGCTATGCCATAACCTTCCTAGCTTGGAGCACAGTGGAAAAGAGGCTTTTCTAAATTTTGTCCCTTTCCTTACAACCCATTCCTAGCTGAATCTCAGCAGTGGAAGCCCAGGGAGTGAGTGGCTGTTCCCAGAATGCAGATCCCTACCTGGACTCTACAGCTCTTTGGAGCCATTCTGAACATCACCAGTTCCACAGTGCACATTGGAGAAGCATGGTCTAAGACATCTGATGGTTTTTAAATGGAGGAAGGTGGAAGAGTCTGATTTACAAGTAAAAATTGTTGCGATCACAGCCAATTTTTCAAGAATAAAGTTAGTCAATTTACCAGCCAGTTAATGGGACATATAATGATAACAGTGGTATTAGGTGCTTTCTATGTACCAGACTAAGCCCTGGGAAGTCTATCAGTCCCTGTCCCACATGGGGCTCACAGTCTTAATTCCCATTTTACAGATGAGGAAACTGAGGAGATGAAGTGACTTATCCAAGGTCACATAGCGGACAAGTGACATAGCCGGGATTAGAAGCCAGATCCTTTTCACTCCCAGGCCCATGTTAAATCCACTAGGCCATGCTGCTTCCCTACATACTGAGCACTCCCTCAATGCAAAGTGCTGTGCTTTCTCTGCCCTCCCAGGGGAAGAACTGCAAATTCTTCAAATATGATTTATTCATTTTAGTCTACTCAAACTGCCAAATTTTCTCCTTGAGGCTCTATATTACAACTCAGCTTCTTGGGGGTCCCTTAAAACAAAGGTATTTTTAGGGTGGTAAAACTTTCGTTCTTTTTGCTTTCTGCCATCGATACACAGCAGAAAGAAAAATATATTAATGAGGCCAGAAGCTGATTTAAGTAATAATAATAAAATTATAATAATGATGACAGTAATAATTTCTGCCCTCTGTACTTGAGACAACTGGGCTGACTAATAGGGATGTCATAAGGACTTAGAGAAAGGAGAATTCATATCTGTCCCTCTTATGTTCAGCATAAGAAATCCAGGGGTGGACCTGGGAGTCAGGAGACCTGGGTTCTAAACCTAGCTCTGCCCCTTACCTGCTGTGTGATCTTGGGAAAGTTACTTCTCTGTGACTTAGTTCCCTTATCTGCAAAAGTGGGGATTCAATATCTGTTCTCCCTCTTCGAGCCCTATGTGGGACCCGATTATCTTGCATCCACTGCAGTGCTTAGTACAGTGTTTGTCACATAGTAAGTGCTTAACAAATATCATTATTATTATTATTATTATTATTATTGTGTGGACAGTCAAGGGGCACCATTTAACACCATGGCTGGCATGTGTTTGAAGCAGGGGGGCAGACACACACTCCTGGAGTGTCTCCAGAATGCTGATTCCTATTTCTCTGTCCCCCAGTTGATCTTTCTTCTATGTATCGAGAGATCAACACTATCAAAGATCAGAGTAGGCAGCAGGACATGTGGATTCTGTCATTGGAATGGCCACCTCTTTCTAATCGAGAATTAATTGGGAAGAGATTGGGCATAGGAGTGGTTGCTTTCTCCTCCATAGTTCCTAAACTACTCCAAAATGGAGAGTAGGACTCAGTTATTATAGAAAAATAAGATTTGTTTTCATGGCCACAAAATAACTTTGGTTTCTGATTCAGGTTTCTTTCAAACTCCACATCCTGAGGTTGCATGGCTGCATAGGATATGGTTATGAGTCATGTCAATTGTTTTACCCTTTATTTTCCGAACTAGGAAAGAGGTGTTTTGAGTACGCCCACAGGCTATGGATCAGAATCCATAGTAACAGTAGTAGCAGCTGGAAAACAAATCAAAACAAAACCAAAAAATGCATCTGGAAGGAATTTAGGTAAATTCTCTGGGCTGACCATATTAGTGGAGGCTTGGGGCTAAACACTCTCTCAGTGAATATCTTCCTCTCTTTTACTGGGTTGTAATTGAATAAAGTCATTGTCACAAAGAAGAAGATTGATAAATTTTATTAACCCAGCCTTTCAAATGACGAAGTAGTATTCATTTGGATATGGAAGTTAATGCACTTATGTACCGTGCCATTTCCCTAATCCAAAATTTACTCTGTCCATCTCCCCCTCTAGATTGTAAACTCTTTGTGGGCATGAGTAATAATAATAATGATAGTAATAATAATGGCATCTGTTAAGCACTTACTTTGTGCCAGGCACTGTACTAACTGCTGGAGTGGATTTAAACAAATTGGGTTGGACACAGTCCCCTTATGGGGTTCACAATCTTCATCCCCATTTTACAGATGAGGTAGCTGAGGCAGAGAGAAGTGAAGTTACTTACCCAAGGCCACATATAAAAGGAGCGAAGCCAGGATTAACACTTATAACCTTCAGACTCCCAGGCTCATGCTCTATCCACTAATCTAATTATTGCTCTCCTCTATCATGTCTACCAACTATTCTACCAAATATTGTATTGTATTATGCTCTTCCAAGTACAACTTACCATTGATATATTGATTCAATGATGGGCCAGGAAAGTGTCTTTTGCTCCTATTGTACTCTCCAAAGTCCTTAGTTCAGTACATGGCAGTCAAGAGGTACTTAAATAAATACCATTACTACTACAATCCCTGTCATTAGAGCACAGAAGGCCTCGGTTCAAATCTCAGCTCTGTTACCTTTTCTGTGACCTAGTTAGTCACTTATCATCTCTGGGCCTAAGTTTCCTCATATGTAAAATGGGGATTAGGCTGAATCTCGTGGGGCAGCCTCTATGTCCCAATTTATTATTTTCTATCTACCTTGGCACTTACACAGTGCTTAGCACATAATAAGTGTTTCACAAATACCCCAATTATTGCTCTTTCATAGTTTAATAAATATGTTTAATAAATGATATGATCGATTATTGTTGACATCATTTTGCTTTCTATTTAAATGGAAAATCCGTTTGAAAATCTGAATACATGGCTGGAAGCAACAACACATCAGTGATTGAGTTCCTGCTTGTGGGCCTTACAGATCATCCAGAATTGCAGATGTCTCTCTTTGCCCTGTTCTTGATCATTTATCTGGTCACTATGATAGGAAATGTGTGTATGATCCTATTAATCCAGATTGATGCCACCCTTCACACTCCCATGTACTTCTTTCTGTGTAACCTCGCACTCTGTGATATCTGCTACTCGACTGTCCTGGTCCCTAAAATGCTGATTAATTTCCTTTTGGAACATAAGTCCAGCTCATTTATTGGCCGTGTCTTTCAGAGTTTCTTTTTTGCCATTTATATTACTACTGAGGGCCTCCTCCTGGCTATCATGGCATATGACTGCTATACAGCGATTGTCAACCCCCTATTGTATACAGCTATTATGACCCCAAAGATCTGCCTTCAGGTAGTGCTTGTGTGCTACCTGGGAGGTCTTGCCAATTCATTGACACACACAATTGGATTATTGAGGTTGGATTTTTGTGGACCTAATGTCATCAATCACTTCTTCTGTGATGATGAAAGTATCTGCAGTGGTTTACACCCTGGTCATCCCCATGCTAAACCCCCTGATTTACAGCCTGAGGAACAAGGATGTGAAGGAGGCTTTGAAAAGGTCAATAAAGTGGAAAAATTGCCACCAATAATTACATCAAAACCTCCTTTAAGCAATGCCAGTAGTCCCTGTCCCACCCAGAACTCACAGTCTAAATAGGAGGGAGAACAGGTATTGGATTGCCATTATATAGATGAGGAAAATGAGGCACAGATTAGTTGAGTGTCTTCCCCCAGTTTACACAGCGGTGAATGGCAGAGCTGGGATTAGAGCTTTGTTCTCTGACTTCCTGGCCTGTCTTCTTTTTACTAGACTGCACTGATTCTCTAGTGAACAATGAATGGACAACAATGAACAATAAATGAATAAGAATAGTAACACAGATGTTCATAGTAGGGAGGCAAAAATAAATCATAGGAGAGCTCCAGGGTAAAATATTTTCTGTGAAAACAAGGGTATATAAAGTACAAATTAATGGGTGAACATCTCCAAGATATTAAATTCAACATTTTTCAGGTGATTTCCTGTGAAAACTCTAAACTGTAAGGTCCTCCTCCAGATTGAAAACTCCTTGTTGGCAGGGAATATATCTACTAACTCTGTTGCATTGTACTTTTCCAAGCACTTTGTAAAATGCTGTGCACACACTAAGTGCTCAATGCATAACACTGATTGATTGACTGATGTCCATAACAAAATATTCTCACAATGTTTCTGCTTTATGATCGCTCTGCTGTCTATTACATTTTTGGGATGTTAGGAATAAGGTTAGTGTTTTAGAACCAAGATCCTGCTATTTCCTATTAGCTATGGCTCTTTCTGTAACTTTATCTTTGATTATGCTGAGAACACTTGTCCAGCTTTGTGCCAAAAAGGAATTGGGTGGCCACCCTCTACATGGTGTAACCCTAACTTCCCAAATACCTCACTGCACCAAAGGCAGAATTTATGTCAGGGCTGATGGCCCTTCTTGGAGCAGGCCAGGAGAATTTGCACTTTACAAGGCCACTGATGGAGCTCGCGGGTTGGAGGGCTTTATGATGGATGAATCTGTTGGGAAGTGGCTCCAAACTTCCCAACGAGCACATTTAAACCTTACACCAAATCAAATGTTTGGTGTAACATTCATAACTTCCCTCTCCACTACACTGTCCTTCCCTCCCTTTTTTCCCTCATTCCCTCCCCTTCACTTCTCTGTGTCTCCATTACTCTCTCCCTACCATTCGTTCCTTCAGTTCTATTCTTCCTTCTTGCATCAGGACTGCTCGGAACCTGGTGTAGCTGGCTGTGGGAGAAACTGCAGGTTTCTTGAAATTATAGGCAAGAAGCAATAACAGAAAGCAACAGGCAAGGTACAGAATCATACAGTTGTGAGTAAGCTTCTTCCTTAGATTGGAAGTTGAGAGCAGAGATAATGTGTTGTATTTCCTTTTCATAGTTGTATGCTCAATAAATACCTTTTGATACTTTTCAGACTGATGCCAGACTTCATTTTCACTCCTGTAAAGAATGCACTGTAGGTTTCGGCTGCTTGAATTCATTTTTGAAACAGGCAGGAACGTAAGAAATAGGGAGATCCCTATCGGGATCCAATAGCTTTGGAATGAAGGTCCCAGGCCTGGGAGCAACACTGCCAAGATCCGCCATTTCCTCTCCATCCATACCACTACCCTGCTCGTTCAGGCTCTCATCCTATCCCATCTGGACTACTGCATCAGCCTTCTCTCTGATCTCCCATCCTCGTGTCTCTCCCCACTTCAATCCATACTTCATGCTGCTGCCCGGATTGTCTTTGTCCAGAAACGCTCTGGACATGTTACTCCCCTCCTCAAAAATCTCCAGTGGCTACCAATCTGCTCATCAGGCAGAAACTCCTCACCCTGGGCTTCAAGGCTCTCCATCAACTCGCCCCCTCCTACCTCACCTCCCTTCTCTCCTTCTACAGCCCACCCTGCACCCTCCGCTCCTCTGCTGCTAATCTCCTCAACGTACCTCGTTCTTGCCTGTCCCACCATCGACCCCTGGCCCATGTCATCCCCCGGGCCTGGAATGCCCTCCCTCTGCCCATCGGCCAAGCTAGCTCTCTTCCTCCCTTCAAGGCCCTACTGAGAGCTCACCTCCTCCAGGAGGCCTTCCCAGACTGAGTCCCTTCCTTCCTCTCCCCCTCGTTCCCCTCTTCATCCTCCCATCTTACCTCCTTCCCTTCCCCACAGCACCTGTATATATATATATATATATATATATATATATATATATATATATATGTACATATATATATATATGTACATATTTATTACTCTATTTATTTATTTTACTTGTACATATCTATTCTATTTATTTTATTTTGTTAGCATGTTTGGTTTTGTTCTCTGTCTCCCCCTTTTAGACTGTGAGCCCATTGTTGGGTAAGGACTGTCTCTATATGTTGCCAACTTGTACTTCCCAAGTGCTTAGTACAATGCGCTGCACAAAGTAAGTGCTCAATAAATACGATTGATTGATTGATTGATTGGGAGTCAGAGAACCTGAGTCTAATCCCGGCTCCCCACTTACTTCCTGTGCAATGTTAGGCAAGCCACTTAACTTCCCTGAACCTCAGTTTCCTCATCTATAAAATGAAGATTAAATACCTGTTCCTTCTCCTACTTTAACTGTATGCCCTAGGAGACACAGGAACTATGATCTGATTGTGTTGTATCCACTCCAGAGCTTAGTACAGTGCTTGACACAGAGTAAACACGTAACAAGTACCCCAATTATTGTTATTATTATTATTACTATTATCATTTTTATTAGAGAAAAGTGTCCAGGGTGGTGGTGCAGGTAGGGGATCGGATGGAGAGAATGCATTTGGAATACTGTGTGGAAATCCAGGTAATCTCAAACTCCAGAACTCTGAATGTAGTTACACACTTCCATGTGGGCTGGGCTAAAATGCTGTAGCTTGACAGGAAAGAGTACACATAGGTAAATTTTAAGAGTCCTAGAGCAGCTAAATTTGTTCTTTTGGGAGATAAAACTCAAACTCTGATTCACCCCAAGACTGAATCCGTGGTGAGCCCTTTATTAGACTTTGTATCCCAGCAGAGGCCCCTTGTGGCCCAAGGCTCCATGTGGCTCTGTATTGACTTAACAGTCTCTGTGCAGCGCACAAACACAAAGGAGAAACCAGTGTGATTTTCAGAAAAAGAATTCTATTCCGACTGATATGGGTGATTCTGGACGTGGAGGGGTCCCAACTTCTTTTGGAATCCTCAAAAGGAACCAAAATATATTTCAAAAATTCTGTCAAGGATATGGTTGAAGAGGGAAAGAAAGGGACACAATCAGGAAAGTAAAGGTAGCAATAGTCAACAGTAATAGTATTTATTGAGAGCCTGCTTTGTGTAGAGTGCTACATTAAGCATGTGGACTAGAACAGAGGAGTTTTAAGACAGGATCCCTACCTTCAGGGTGCTTAGAGTCTAATGAGGGAGCGCATTCACAGAAGAAAGGGCCATGGTGAGAACAGGAAAAGAAGGGAGGAAAGGAGTCTGTTCCGGGCATGGAATAGGTAGGATTCCTTTCCTTCAGGTCCCACCCACTGCTTCCACACTTTCTCCACCCCTGGGAAAGTGAAGTAGAAGGCAGAAGGGGAGCAGGAATAAGAGTAAGAGTGGAGCAGGGAAACAACCAAATTCATTAATTCATTCAATCATATCTATTGAGCGTTTACTGTGTGCCAAGCACTGTATTAAGTTCTTGGAAAGTACAATTCAGCAACAAATAGAGAAAATCCCTACCCAACAATGGGCTCACAATCTAGAAGGGGGGAGATGGACATCAAAACAAGTAAACAGGCATCAATACCATTAATAGAAATGAATAGAATTATAGATATATGCACATCATTAATAAAATAAAAAGAATAATAAATATGTACATATATACACACGTGTTGTGGGAAGGGGAGGAGGTAGAACAAAGGGAGGGACAATTGGGAGGAGAGGTGGAGCAGAGAAAAAGGTGGGCTTAGTCAGGGAAGGCCTCCTGGAGGAGGTGAGCTTTCAGTAGGGCTTTGAAGGGGGGAGTGTGCTTCTTTGGCGGATGTAAGGAGGGAGGGCATTCCAGGCCTGAAGTAGTATGTGGGCCAGGGGTCGATGACAGGACAGACGAGACTGAGCCACAGTGAGAAGGTTAGCACCAGAAGAGTGGACTGTCTGGGCTGGGCTGTAGAAGGAGAGAAGGGAGTTAAGGTAGAAGGGGGCAAGGTGATCCTCAAAGTTCCAGAAACCCACTGCTTGACCCATCCAGGGACAGCGGAGCAGCATGGCATGGAAGATACAGCACAGTCTTGGGAGTCAGAAGGTAATGGGTTTTAATCCTGGTTTTGCCATTTGTCTGCTGTGAGTCTTTGGGCAAGTCACTTCACTTCTCTGGGTCTCAGTGGCCTCAACTGTAAAATGAAGATTGAGACTATGAGCCCCATGTGGGACAGGGACAATTTCCAACCCAATTTGCTTTGTATACTACTCCAGCACTTTGTACAACGCCTGACCCACAGTAATGACTTAAAAATGTCATTATTACTATTATTATTATTATTATTATTATTATTATTATTAAATCACAAGGCCATGTGCAACTTCCCACAAAGTCAACATGGTAAACTTCCAGGGGAGTCTCTTGAAGCTTTCCAGTATGACTTGGGGTGGTTCGGGAAGCTCTGGACCACACCCAGATCTTCCGAAGCACAGGGCCACATGGATGAGATGGGGTTATTCAATTATTCTTGCATTCATTCATTCGAATTTACTGAGTACTTACCGTGTGCAGAGCATTGTACTAAGACCTTAGAAAGTACAATACAGTAATAAAGAGAGACAATCCCTGTCCACAAGGGACAGGAAAGGCTGAGCATTTCATCGTAAAAATAATTAAAAGAAAATCACCTTGTATTTGCATAGATCTTTCATTTTTCCAAAATGCTTTCACATCAAGCATACCATTTTGTCTATGAAAGACATCTAAGGTAGGGAGAGGTAGCTATTATTATTATTATCAACATTTTAGAGATGAAGAACGTGAGGCATAGAGAGGTTATGACTTTCCCAAGGCCACTCGACAGGCTAGTGGCAGAGCTGGAACTAATTCTTGTGTGTTCTGGTTCCCAGACTCATGGCCTTCCCACTCTTCGAAAACTTCCAGTGGTCGCCCATTTTTTCCTCATTAAGCAGAATCTCCTTATCACGGGTCATAAGGCACCCAATCAGCTCGACCCTGCCCTATCTAACCTAACTCAATTCCTACTACAACCCAACCCGGGCACTTCATTCTTCAAATGTCAAACTACTTACTGTTCCTGATCTCATCTCTCTCACCACTAACACCTTGCCCTTCTCCTCCCACTTGCTTGGAACTTCCTTCCTCTTAATATTTGACAGATCACCACTCTCCCCATCTTTAAAGCCCTCCTACAATCATATCTCCTCCAAGAAGCTTTCCCTGACTAACCTCTCATTTCCCCACCCTGGTCACCCAAACGCCTACGCTGGCTATGCACTTGGGTCTGTACACTTTAGGCATTTTGATATGCACTCTATCTTCAGCTACAGAGCACTCGTGTCCGTATTCTTATACTCTGCTGTTTCCCCTTTCTATAATTTATTTTAATATCTGTCTCTGCCACTATACTGTAAGCTCCTTGAGGGCAGGGATCATATCTACCAACTCTATCAAATTCTATTCTCCCAAGAGCTCAATAAATGCCATTGATTGATGGACATAGTACAATCAAGGTTGCTTACAGAATTGACTTGAACTTGCAGCCCCACTTCAGATAAAATCCATTTTTTATTTGGCTCTCCATGTTACGATTTATGTAATTTTATCATTGATGAAATAGATTTCTTGAAGGTGTACCAGATTGGGACTGATGAAAAACCTTTTTCTGGGAATAGGAAATGAATCACTAAAATAAGAAAGGAAAATAACAAACCACCAGAGCATTTCCACACTCCAGAGAGGACACATCAGTCAATCAATCAGTCGTATTTATTGAACCCTTACTGTGTGCAGATCATTGTACTAAGTGCTTGGGAAGTACAAGTTGGCAACATATAGAGACGGTCCCTACCCAGCAGTGGGCTCACAGTCTAGAAGAGGGAGACAGAGAACAAAACAAAACATATTAACAAAATAGAATAAATAGAATAGATATGTACAAGTAAAATAAATAAATAAATAGAATAATAAATACGTACAAAACATATATACATATATACAGGTGCTGTGGGGAAGCAAAGTAGGCAAGGCAGGGGGATGGAGAGGGGATGGAGGGGGAGAGGAAAGAGGGGGCTCAGTCTGGGAAGGCCTCCTGGAGGAGTGAGCTCTCAGTAGGGCCTTGAAGGGAGGAAGAGAGCTAACTTGGCAGATATGGAGAGGGAGGGAATTCCATGCCAGGGGGATGAGGGGATGACACATGTCATCAGAAGTCCCACAAGACATTTTATTGAATTGGATTCAGGTTCCGAGCTAGGATTCAGAGCTCTGAAGGTCTTAAGGGACTGTGTCCCCAAATGTCATTACATCCAATATTAAGAGAACCTATGGAGTCAACTCATGGCAGAATTGTCTGTCCCATGAAGAGGCTATCCATGCAAGGCTCAGAATCTAAGGATTTATGCATTTTGGAAATTATTGTCTGCTTTGGGTGTTATTCTTACATTGCATATTTACTGCCCTATTTGGGCTATTTAAATGTGAAATGAACTTTTTAGAATTTAATTTTCCAATTTTGCTCCAAACTAAATAATAAAGTGCAATGAAAGAAGTTGTGATGCTCACTGGCTTTACTGCTCAATACAGGTATGGGTACCCAAGGACCATCTTGCAGATATGCCCTATAGTTACTTTATATGAGAGTGATTTTATTGTATGAGTTATTCTGATAATCAGACACTAAGGCAACTTTTTAAAAAATGATTTATTCCGACAAATGTGCTGTTATTCTGCAAGTTACTGAAATTTGTACTATTTTTGATATTCGGCTATTTTTAGCAGCAAGTGCCTGAGACATTGTAAGAAACCAACCACATGCTTAATGAGTTTATATATTTGTGGGTTCTTTTGAAATAATTATAACCATAGAGCAAGAAAAATATTTAGCTCTATGCATACAAAAGACGCATTTACATTTTTCAAATTCATTATTACATTTCTGTAGTTGACCACAGGACAATAACTACTGACTGAAGATAAGCTCAATTGAGAGATTTCTGATTATATCTTGCCAGTTGTTACATCAAAAGATGATGCTTTTCAAAAATTATTTTACTATTTTAATAGCTATTAAAATGCAAATATTTCAGTGTTTTGATAAAACATGGCCCTATGCTTACACTTCACTTACTTGGAGCCTTTATGAGAACTCTGTGATTTGTGATGCCAGCACTCAACATTTTTGGGGGGTTTCAATTTTTCTTCAATCCAAATTGCTTTATGCTAAAGGGGAAAGAAAGATTTTGGAGGTTGCTTTAAAATCAATTGCCTTCAGTTTTCTCAAAGTACAATCTTATTTATTGAACAGAGATTTTCTTAGAGGCCTACAGGTCAATGTTTTTAAGCACTTGATATCCACTTCATCCTCAGGCCCTTATCACATGTTCAGATTAGTTTCATATTAATAATGTATTTTAACGTCTGTCTCTCCCTCTAGACTGTAAGTTCCTTGTGGGCAGTGTGTGTCTACCAACTCTATTGCATTGTACTATCCCAAGTGCTTATTACAGTACTTTGCGCATGGTAAATAATAAATACCATTCACTGATTGACTTATTCTAGACCTCTACAGTTCCATCAAGTTCTAAAGCTCTGAAGACCTCTGACCACTTATCCACAATGCTCTTTCACTTGGCTACTAGACTGCTAAAAATATTGTATTTTTTTTAAGGTTTCGAGTGTTCAGATCAGAAGCTGGAGAGATGGTGTAAGTCTGATTCTAAATGGAGAAGGAAGAAACAATTTTAGAAATAAAATTTATTTTATAATTTATAAATAGAGATCTGAATTTGAGTGGAAATCAGCAATCATCAGGGCTTGGCATTTTATAACTTTTTTCTAAAGTTATAACAAAGTTACAAAGTTGTAACAAAGTTACAAGAAAGAAATGTATAAAGGTCACAGTTAATCAGAGCCATCTGTTTATGATGCTCCAAAGTGTATAACCCAACGCTTGGCACCCTTGAGTCAATGTTGAGAAAAATATCCTAACCTCTAAGGCTTTTTGATTGTCAGGATGCACCTCTGAAGCAGGCAAACCCAGAAAGTTATGTATTTCTCATCCCCGGAGATCTTTAGGAAAAGAAAAGATCATCTGATCTGGATGGTTAATTCATTAAGAGAAACAGTGTGGGTCAGTGGAAACAGCATGGGCTTGGGAGCCAGAGGTCATGGGTTCAAATCTCGGCTTCGCCACTTGTCAGCTGTGTGACTTTGGGCAAGTCACTTCACTTCTCTGTGCTTCAGTTACCTCATCTGTAAAATGGGGATTAAAACTGTTAGCCCCCTGTGGGACAACCTGATCACCTTGTATCCCCCCAGCACTTAGAACAGTGCTTCGCACATAGTAAGAGCATAACACACGTTATTATTATTATTATTATTATTATTATTATTCGTCTTTTTGTAGCCCTTCACCAACTAATTGCTAATCACCCTGTTTTATACTTCCCTATCATGTCAGTCCTTCTGCACCATCCAAGCCCTTAAGGACGTATCAGAGTATTTATATATTCATGTATGTGGCTTAGTGGAAAGAGCACGGCCTTGGGAGTCAGAGGTCATGGGTTCTAATCCCATCTCCTCCACTCATCAGCTGTGTGACATTGGGCAACTCACTTAACTTCTCTGTGCCTCAGTTACTTCATCTGCAAAATGGGAATTATGACTGTGAGCCCCACGTGGGACAACCTGATTACCTTGTATCCCCCCAGCGCTTAGAACAGTGCTTGGCACATATTAAGTGCTTAACAAATGCCATTATTATTATAATTATTATTTCTAAGAGACATCATCATCGATGATCACCAGTGATATTTATTGAGTGCTTACTATGTACAGAGCACTGCACTAAGAGCTTGGAAGAGTACAATACAAAATTTCCCAGAAAACACAGGCACACGATTAGCTGGGAGACAAAGCTTCTGTTCAAGGGAGTATGTCACTCATTTTGAAAGATCCAGGGCTGAGTTGCAGGACATCTTAGTCAAGTCTCTCAGGTTCTCAAATACTTCCTCATTTCTTTTTCCAAGTCCCTTCCTACCTCTAAATTCGTTGTTCCTTATTAATCAATAGCGTTTATTGATTGCTATCTGTGGGTACTCTATGCTTAGGATAGAACAACAGAGTTATTATCTTACAACTTCCACCCTCATGCATCTAGCCTGGATTTTCCCTTCATTCCTCCCCAACTAAAATCACCAGTCTCCTCCACTTTCTGACCTTGGAATCAGACACAATATTTTCCTCTGTGCTCTGATCTCTTCCTTTGTCCCTGATCAAAAACCAGGATAGGGTGGGTACTGTAGCTCCTCAAGAAAAGGAATCACCTCTGTTACTTCTGTATTTGCTTGCTGTGGGCAGGGAACATGTCTGCTAATTCTGTAGTATTTATCCCTCCCTAATGCTTAAGACAGTGGACTGAATATAGTAAGTGCTCAGTGAATACCATCGATTGATTTCTCAAGCATCTAATACTGAGCATTGCACACAGTAGATGCTCACGAAATGCTGTTGATGCTGATAATGCAAAGAGCCAAGGAAGTACCTGAGCTGAGCAGGGAGGTATAATCAAAGAACTCTCAAGACTATCACAGTAAGGTGAAGAATACCAGAGGCCCTGGAAACAAGAAAGCAAGTCACTGCCATGGGGTAATATGCAGCGATGAAGTAGACCATAATGAAGGGAGTTGACTGTGCAACAGAGTTCAGTAGAACACAGAATCCAGACATCCAAAAAGACTTTTGGCAGATCAGTAATAAGAAATGACAAGTTAACTGATGCCAAACCTAGTTGGAGTCCATGAGGAGATAGTTGTGGTATCTAAACTTGAACATGACTGTGATGTTTTCACTTTTTAAAATATCATATTTGTTCACCACTTACTATGTGCCAGACACTGTATTAAGCGATGGAGTTAATCAGGTTGGTTACCATCTCTGTCCCACATCGGACTTACAGTCTTAACTCCCATTTTACAGATGAGGTAACTGAGGCCCAGAGAAGTAAAGTGATTTGCCCGAGATCACACAGCAGACAAGCAGCAGAGCCAGGATTAGAAACCAAGTGCTTCTGACTCCCAGTCTGGTGCTCTACTCACTAGGCCAGGCTGATACTTATTTTCAAGATCTGCATCCAGCTCCTAAAGTCAGTAAGATCTATGAACCACACTCAATATCAGATGGCAGGAATAAATTACCAACGATAGGAAACTGAAACTCAGTCAGCACAACAGAACGGTGGTGGTCACAGCAACAAAGCTCCCTTGGGTAGGAAATCTATGGCAAATAGTTGAATAATTATGGTTTGGTGACCCGAGAGGGGACACACACCCAAGCCAGAAGGGCAGAAGGGCAGAATGAACTTTGAAAAGACCTAGTGAAGCACAATCTCTACCAATGGGATATAGTAGTGGAATGTTGGAAGACCACTGTAGAAGTGGCCCATCAGTAAGAAGGGTAGGGGTTGCTCTTCTTTGAGCAAAGTCTTCACAAAGTTTAAGATATTAAGAGGCAGGCTTGCAGCATGCCATGTTGGAAGTCAGAGATTGTGGGTTCTAATCCTGCCTCCTTGTCAGCTGTGTGACTTTGGGCAAGTCACTTAAGTTCTCTGTATCTCACTTACTTCATCTGTAAAAATGGTGATTAAGACTGTGAGCCCCATCTGATATAACTTGATAACACTGTAACTCCCCTAGAACTTGGAACAGTGCTTGGCACATAGTAAGCACTTAACAAATACTATCATTATCATTATTATTGTTAAAACAGGCCTGGTATAAGACAGTTAACAAAGTATGCATCATACTTTTCAACTATTCTTGAATGTCAGAAAAGGAAATCATGAAGTACATCTGTTCATATAAATGCATAGAAAATATTTGGATTTTTCCATTTCATTTTTATATTAAATTTCATAATTTAGTTAACAATTGTAAACATCCTCATTTTAAAGATTAACGAAGTAGACTAAGCCCTGACTAAGCTCCCTTTTTTCAACTTCCCTTTCCCTTCAACTTCCTTCTGAATCGACCTGACCTGCTCCCTTTTTTCATCCTCCCCTTCCAGCTCCACAGCTCTTACGTACATATCTGTAATTTATTTATTTAGATTAATGTCTATCTCCTCCTCTAGACTGCGAACTCCTTGTGGACAGGGAATGTGTCTATTATATCGTTATACTGTACTCTCCTAAGTGTTTGTACCATGCTCTGCAAACAATAAGTGCTCAATAACTATGGTTGACTAACTAGAAAGCAAACACTCCATTGCCAATGCTATTATTTTGCTGTATTTAAATTCAGCATGAATAAGCCTTTTTTATACTACTGATTCTTCTCAGAGACCTCTTGACCTCCTGGTTCCTCAGGCTGTAGATCATGGGGTTCAGTATGGGGATCACCACTGTATAAAACCCCAAAGTCACTTTATCCTGCCCCAGAGAGTAATCAGATGCTGACCGCATGTAAATAAATGTTGATGTCCCATAGAAAAGTACCACTGAACACAGGTGGATAGCACAGGTGGAGAAAGCTTTCTGCTTCCCCTCTGCATATTGGATTCTCAGGATGGCACCTAATATGCATATATAAGAGAGCAAGATTTCTGAGGAGGTTAATACTTCAAGAAAGATGGCAAAGACAAATAGCACAATCTCATTAATGTAGGTAGCCGAACAAGACAGAGATAACAGTGGGAGAACATCACAGACAAAATGATTAATGACATTAGAGCCACAGAAGAGTAAACTGAAGGTGAGATACGTCTGCGTAGTGGCAGTTATAAAGCCAACCAGGTAGGAGCCGGCCACAAAGAGGTAACAGACTCTCTGGGACACAATGCATGAATAAAGCAGGGGGTTACAGATTGCCACATAATGATCATAAGCCATTGCAGCCAGGAGATAACACTCCCTACTGGATGGAACAATTAAAAAATACATTTGTGCAGCACATCCGTTAAAGGAAATGGTTTCATTCTGCACTCAGAGGTTGTCTATGATCTTGGGAAGAACGGTGGAGGAATAACAGACATCTAAGAAAGCCAAATGACAGATAAAATAATACATGGGGGTGTGCAGTTGAGCGTCAGCCTTAATAACTGTGACCAACCCTAGATTTCCAATCAAGGCAACCAAATAAATCATAAAGAATGTCAGGAAGCCAATGACCTTCATATCTGGATTTTCAACCAGACCCACAAGAATAAATTCGGTCACTGTGGTGTTTGCTGCAGCCAGATCTCCAAAATGTGTGTTTTTCCTCTGCTGGGGTGTGGCAGAATCTGGTCAAAGAAATGAAAGCAAAAAGTATGAGGCTCTCTGATAATTTGCCCCCTGAAAATCACTGAAGTGAATAAGTGGTGTAGACAATGAGCAGATTCCTTCTTACCTTCCTGGAGGAAGATCTATCCTTCACTCACTGAGTCTCTCTCAGGCCCTCAAAAATTGATCCATTGGTGTCATCAACTGTAAAACATGCCCTATATTTGTCTCCTCTCTTGGAAATATCTCTAGGTTAACTCAATATTAAACCTACCAGCACTGAAGGTTTTCTCCATCAGTATCAGATGAGGAAATATAAAGCCTGTGTCTCCCGTAATCCCACAGTAGAAGAAGAATTATGGACTGATTTAGAGCATCAGGAAGCAAACTAGTAATGGATAGTTTTTGTTCAGAATTTAAAATTTTTCTTAAGGAAAAGAAAAACACTAAAATCAAAAAGAAATGTTGCCTCTCCTGAGTGTGTAGAGTTATACCAGGGATCCGGTTTCTTTGGTCCAAAGCTGGTTTGTAGGGTGGTCATTCAGCCCTTGTGGGCACCGCAGCAAATGTGACACTGTGTGCTGTGAACAATCTACTAGACTGCAAACTCTTTGAGGGCAGGAACCAGGTTACCAGCTCTACTGTACTGTACTTCCCCAAGCGCTTATTACAGTGCTCTTTACACAGGAAGAGCTCCATGATAGCATAATTGATTTCTGAGCTGCACTTAGCCTTTTCACCCTACCACTTCTCCAAATCCTGACTCAACTTCGGGGTGGAGGGGTTGGGAATGCCAGTTTTCTGAATTTCCAATTTATCTAGGTGCCTGACAGGTGAAGAGAATTCTGGCACGTGCCCCTCTGCTCCTAGGCCAGTGTTTAGAGCAAGATCTAGAGTGGGTGGTACCAGTCTCCATCTTGCTTAGGCTCCCTGCAGAAAGGAAATTGGAGTTTCTGGAATCTGGTTAGAGGTTCATTCCTGGGGGTCTGCTGGAGTTACAGTGGTCACATAATCATGCCCTCCCTGCCCCTTCCATATTCTCTGCCTCTATTCTTGAGGCTAGGCTATCCCTCCATTTTTTAAAAAATGGCGTTTGTTTAATTCTTACTATATGCTTAATACTGCTCTAAGCATTAGGGTAGATACAAGTTAATCAGGTCAGACACAGTTCTTGTCCCATATGAATCTCACAGTCAAAGTAAGATGAATAACAGCTATTAAATCCGCATTTGGAGTTGAGAAAACTGAGGCAGAGAGGCCCAGGGTCACACAGCTGACACATGACATCCCTCCCATCCCCTTGTAGGGGTTCCTCAAGGGTCAGTTCTTGGTCCCCTACTGTTCTTTATCTATACTCACTCCCTTGGGGAACTCATATGCTCCCACGGCCTCAGCTATCATCTCTACGCTGATGACACCCAAATCTACATCTCCATCCCTGCTCTCTCTTCCTCCCTCCAGGCTCGCATCTCTTCCTGCCTTCAGGACATCTCCATCTAGATGTCTGCCCCTAATCTAAAACTCAACATGTCTAAGACTGATCTCCTTATCTTCCCTCCCAAACCCTGTCCTCTCCCTGACTTTCCCATCACTGTAGGTGGCACTACCATCCTTCCCGTCTCACAAGCCCACAACCTTGTCATCCTCGACTCCACTATCTGATTCACCCCACACACCCAATCCATCACCAAAACCTGCCGGTCTCACCTCCAAAACATCGCCAAGATCCACCCTTTTCTCTTCATCCAAAGCGCCACCTTACTGGTTCAATCTCTCATCCTATCCCTACTGGATTACTGCATCAGCCTCCTTTCTGACCTTCCATTCTCCAGTCTCTCCCTGCTTCAGTCTATACTTCACTCTGCTGCCCGGATTATCTTTGTATAGAAACGTTCTGGGCATGTCACTCCCCTCCTCAAAAATCTCCAGTGGTTCCCTGTCAACCTACAAATCAAACAAAAACTCCTCACTCACGGCTTCAAGGCTTTCCATCACCTCGCCCCCTCCTACCTCACCTGCCTTCTCTCCTTCTACAGCACAGCCCATACCCTCCGCTCCTCTGCCGCTAATCACCTCACTGTGCCTCGTCCTTGTCTGTCCCGCCGTCAACCCCTGGCCCACATCCTTCCCCTGGCCTGGAATACCCTCCCTCCATGGCATCCGCCAAACTAGCTCTCTTCCTCCCTTCAAAGCCCTACTGAGAGCTCATCTCCTCCAGGAGGCCTTCCCAGACTGGACCCCCTTTTTTCTCTCCTTCTCCCCTCCCCATCACCCCCCTCCCTCTGTCCTACCCACTTCTCCTCCCCACAGCTCTTGTATATATTTGTACATATTTATTAATTTATTTTACTTGTACATATTTACTGCTCTATTTATTTTATTATCGATGTGCATAAAGCTATAATTATATTCATTCTGACAGTTTTGACACCTGTCTACTTGTTATGTTTTGTTGTCTGTCTCCCCTTCCTAGACTGTGAGCCCATTGTTGGGTAGAGATCATCTCTATATGTTGCTAACTTGTACTTCCCAAACACTTAGTAAAGTGCTCTGAACACAGTAAGCACTCAATAAATACAGTTGAATGAATGAATGAATGAATGAACGGCAGAATCAGGATTAGAACCCCAATCCTCTGACTTCCAGGTCTAGTCTCTTTCCATTAGGCCATGCTGCTTCCCACTTCAACATATCCTCATCATGTAAGCCCTAAAGTACTCTCAACCTCCCATAAAATTGATGTGCTTGTCATACTTACCCCATCACTTGCTTGGAATGATGCCATTGTGAGCCAACATTTTGAGGACAGAAATGAGTAGATCGATTTTCTACTCATCTTCCGTTTTCTTCAACTATCTTTTAGTTTAAAGAAAACAGTTGAGTGCTTTACCCACTAGGCTTCAGTGTTTCCCATGTTGCCCTTGTTTCAGTCCCAGGATCATTTCACTATCTCAGAGGAGAACAGAGAGGTCCTCTGCTGTTCTCCAGAGTTTCTTAAGATCCAGGGAGTCACCATACATGCCATTCCCCCAGCTGGAGGAAACTTCACTTCAGGAGCAGTAACATCATGAACCCACGGCAGGAAGCATCGTGACAGACAGAGGTGGTACATTCTCCCCTCCTCAAAAACCTCCAATGGCTACCGATCAATCTGCGCATCAAGCAGAAACTCCTCACCCTGGGCTTCAAGGCTGTCCATCACCTCGCCCCCTCCTACCTCACCTCCCTTCTCTCCTTCTACTGCCCAGCCCGCACCCTCCGCTCCTCCACCACCAATCTCCTCACTGTACCTCGCTCTCGCCTGTCCCGCCATCGACCCCCGGCCCACGTCATCCCCCGGGCCTGGAATGCCCTCCCTCTGCCCATCCGCCAAGCTAGCTCTCTTCCTCCCTTCAAGGCCCTGCTGAGAGCTCACCTCCTCCAGGAGGCCTTCCCAGACTGAGCCCCTTCCCTCCTCTCCCCCTCGTCCCCCTCTCCATCCCCCCGTCTTACCTTCTTCCCTTCCCCACAGCACCTGTATATATGTATATATGGTTGTACATATTTATTACTCTATTTATTTATTTATTTATTTTACTTGTACATTTCTATCCTACTTATTTTATTTTGTTGGTATGTTTGGTTCTGTTCTCTGTCTCCCCCTTTTAGACTGTGAGCCCACTGTTGGGTAGGGACTGTCTCTATGTGATGACAATTTGTACTTCCCAAGCGCTTAGTACAGTGCTCTGCACATAGTAAGCGCTCAATAAATACGATTGATTGATTGATTGATTCTCTGAGTTCTATAGTAAAATGTTATCTTGTTGAAGAAACTCCTCATTGATATGAGCTACGGTGACTTGAAAGTGTCTGCAGGGAAGCTGACCTTTGGAAATGCATTCCTGAAATTTAAATATTTATATAGTTAGTTTTTACTTTGGCAGCATAATTGTCTTTATATAAGTTTTTTTACTCTCTCCCTTCAAGACCCTACTGAGAGCTCACCTCCTCCAGGAGGCCTTCCCAGACTGAGCCCCCTCCTTCCTCTCCCCCTCCACCCCCTCTCCGTCCTCCCGCCTTACCTCCTTCCCTTCCCCACAGCACCTGTATATATGTATATATCTTTGTATGTATTTATTACTCTATTCATTTATTTTACTCGTACATATTCTATTTATTTTATTTTGTTAATATGTTTTGTTTTGTTCTCTGTGTCCCCCTTCTAGACTGTGAGCCCACTGTTGCGTAGGGACCGTCTCTATATGTTTCCAACTAACCCAAGCGGTTAGTACAGTGCTCTTCACACAGTAAGCACTCAATAAGTACGATTGAATGAATGAATGAATGATCTCTGCTACTCCTGTGTCCTGCAGGCTGCCCAAGAAGGAGGCATTCTGGAAGATTCTTCTGGATTTGTGTATGTGTGTGTGTATGTGTGTGTGTGTGTGTAGAGCTAGAGAGGGAGTTGAAAGTTTGTGTGTAGTTACGAAACTATGTGTTTCTTCTCTTCACCTTTGCTCTCTATTTTTCTTCCATTTTTTGTCTCCGTGTATCTCACTCCTTCCTGCCATGCTGACTATATCCCTCTCTTTCTCTGTTTTCTCTTTCCTTTTACTCAAATCTTAATCTACTGTCTCAGCCCTCATAGAAATTCATTCTACTACCATTGTATCTAATGTATTAATTATAATTGTTTTCCCTGAATAAACCTTAAGAAAAGTCTCTGCAAAAGCTATGGTTTATTTTGATTGTTTTACCTCAATTATTTATGTTTTATCAGTACTGATCCCAAATGGCTCAGGGGCAACATTCTATAGTCAGTCAACCAGTCAACATTTATTAAGAGTTTGCTGTGTGCAAAGCACTCTACTAAACTCTTGGGAGAGTACAATTCAACAATATAACAGGAACATTTCCTACTCACAAGAAACATACCATTTCTGGGGCCTGGGTCTCTCCATGATGGTCTAAAATTCATATTCTTTATTAAATTATCCACAGCCTTATGACTACAAATCAAGTTTAGTTCTTTCAAATGACTGAACAAAGATTTATATAATTTATCCTCTGATTATCAGTAACTCCAACTACCCTCTGGTGGTTGTGTTCATAGTTACTCTGAGGTGTCTTGGGATTCAAATTCTCCTCCTAATCCCCCAACTGCCCATGTACAAAGAAGAAACAAGCACTCCCTTTGGGAAAGAATGGTAATTGTTGCTCTTCTTAAACCCTTCCCTTCGACAATTGCAATTTTTATGAAATTTCAATTTATTTTCAGTTTGGTTTCTTCATGACTTTGCTTTTCAGATACTTAGGGAATTTCTATAGTTGAGTAAGGCTTCATTTTCTGGAGCAAAAAAAACATGTGGATGTGTTTTCTGGGATACTAATTGACAACAAAACTGGAATATTCCCTCTGTTATCTATTTTTTAATGGTATTTCTTAAATGTTTACTCTATGTCAAGCATTGTAGTTCCTGTCCCACATGGGGCTCATAGTTTAAATTGGAGAGAGGAGGATTCAATACGCATGTTACAGAGAAGGTAACTGAGGTGCAGAGAAGAACAGCATGGCCTAATAGAAAGAGCATGGGCCTAAGTCAGAGGACCTGGGTTCTTACCTTGGCTCCACCATGTGCCTAGTATGTGACTTTGAGCAAGTCATTTGACTTCTCTGTGCCTGTTACCTCGTCTGTAAAATCAATAATTCAACTTGTATTTATTGTAAGCTAAATGGCTTACTTTGTGCAGAAACATAGCAAGTGTTTGGGAGAGTTCAATAAAACAGAGGTGGTAGACACATTTCTTGGTTACAAAAAGCTTACAGTCTAGAGGGCATTCAATACCTGTTCTCCCTCCTACTTAAACTGTGGAGCCCCTTGTTGGATAGGGACTGTGCAAAACCTGATTAACTTGTATCTACCCTAGTGCTTAGAACAGTGTTTTACACATACTAACCACTTCACAAATACCACAATTACCATTGTGTTTCTTGTCCAAGGTCATACATTGGGCAAGTGGCAGAGTCAGGATTAGAATCCAGGTCATCTGACTCCCAGGCCTGGGCTTTTTCCATTAGGCCTCACTGCTTCCCACTCGAGCACTTCCTCACCATATAAGCCCTGAAGTACTCTCAACCACCTATAGAGTTTATGTCCCTATCTTGTTTACCCCATCACTTGGCTTAAATGATACCACTGTGCATCAGCATTATGAGGACAGAGATGATTGGCATAACTTTCCACTCATGCACCTTTCCTTCAACTATCTTTCTACCTTATGGTTTAGAATGAGACCTTGCCAACCCGAATGATCTTATTCCTTACCATTAACTTTAAAACAATCAATCACCTTGCTCCTCCTATCTTACCTCACCGATTTTCTGTCAGAACTCTGCAAACTCACTTCACTCCTTTAGTCCCTTTGCTACTTATTGTAACTTGTTCTCATTTATCTCACCGCCAACACTTCACCCACATCCTGCCTCTGGCCTGGAATTCTCTCCCCTTTCATAATTGATAGATTATTACTTTCCCCACCCTCATAGAATTATTCAAATCACATCTCCTCCGAGAGACCTTTCCAGACTAAGCTCTCCTTTCCTCCCTTCTGTGAGGCCACTGCACCTGGATTTGTAAACTTTATTCACCCCCCCTCATCCCCATGTCACTAATGTATATATCTGTAATTTATTTATTTATGTATTTATGTATGTATTTATTTATTTATTTATATTATTGACTCTCCTCCTCTAGACTATAAGCTCCTTGTGTGCAGAGAACATGTCTACCAACTCTGTTGTACTGTATTTTCCCAAGCACTTAGTACGTTTATCTGCACACAGTAAGTGTTCAATAAATACTAGTGATTCATTGACTTAATGAATGCTCATTTTGAGACATGCAATTAGATTGTTTTGTTAAATTCATGATTTGTGAGGCTTTGGGAAAATAATTACTCTGAATTAGGAGACTGATAGAGGAAATTGATGACAGTCATATTTAACACAGTGAATTGCATTTTGGATTCTAAACTCTTCCTTAAGGCACATATTTCTCAATCTTTCTCTACAGATATCATCACTGTACCTTTGATTTACTGGTAGATAGACTGGTGTCATCAGTATTATTCACTAAGCACCTACTCTGTTTTCTAAGTGCCTGGGCAGATGCAGAAGTAAATGGCACAGCTCTTGCCATAAGGAAATTTCAATCCATGAACCATTCTTACTCAGAAAGATATGGTTATTCATCCAATCCCCACTTAATCAATAAAGGGTATTTATTGAGCACATATCCTGTGCAAAAAAATGTGCCTGCACATGAGAATTTTAAGAAAACTGAACACAAAACATAGATGCTCCTATGCTTCTCTGGAAGGGAACAAAAACGATAATAAATATAATTCCTTTTAGTAGTGGTAATATCCTTTATTGACAGTCCACATGGTGCCAAACAATTATCTAAGTCCTTGGAAAGTACGAAATAAAGAATTGACATGTTTCCCACCTATAAGGAACTTACAAGCTAGAGAAGTAGCTGATACTTAGAACTGTGAACATCCAGGTCTGAATCTGCTCATGAGACCAAGGAGAGACAAAACCTGGGATTCCCAAAGATAACATATCCAGCTCCTCAAGTAGTTTCATCACAAGCACATATAAGTCACTTTTCATATCAAGCAGTTCTACTTCATAACAAATAGCCATCTAAGATTACAAAAGGCAAGTTCCTGGAATATAGTCGGTGTTTCAGTGTTGAAGACATATTTACTGAATTACAACTTTCCTGGATAGACTATGAAAGAAGAACAATTACCAGGAAGATACATAAGTGGTTATTTTCTTGGGTGCTAATATAGGGCAACTGTGAGAAGGGGAGACAGAATAACTGTTTTAAACCATAGTGAAACACAACCTCAAAGAAGTTACTGTGACACTAGACCGTAGGGAGATGCCAGTGGTTGCCAGTCCAGGATGGTGTCATCAGTATTATTCACTAAGCACCTACTCTGTTTTCTAAGTGCTTGGGCAGATGCAGAAGTAAATGGCACAGCTCTTGCCATAAGGAAATTTCAATCCATGAACCATTCTTACTCAGAAAGATATGGTTATTCATCCAATCCCCACTTAATCAATCAATGGTATTTATTGAGCACATATCCTGTGCAAAAAAAAATGTGCCTGCACATGAGAATTTTAAGAAAACTGAACACAAAACACAAAACACAAAAAAAGCTCCCATGCTTAAATGCTTAAATCCTTAAAAATTTCATCTTTGAACTCAAAGGACAACTAAGTAGCATTTCACCAGGTGGCATCTCTCAACAGCACATCCTTCTAGATACATCAGGAGATAGATAAAAGTAGGTGCTATTAATGAAGAGAGAGAAAAAATACTCTATCTAGGTTCCCTCAACCTTTCGCTTTTTAGGTGAACTTCTGAGTAGAACTATATTGCCAATAACTAGTAACATATCTCTATGTTGATAAATGGTTAGCGAAATAGGTTTCATTAAGGACACTCAGAGATATAGGTTCTGCTAAAAATAGTTTTAAAATCACACTGGGTAGGTCATATACACACTCAGGCAATAGGGATTTTTTTCTCTTCCCTCAAGAAGGGAGGCATAGTCCCTCAGGAAGAGAGAGTGAGAGGAAGAAAGAGAGCGAGAGGAAGAGAGAGAGAGAGAGAGAGAGAGAGAGAGAGAGAGAGAGAGAGAGCACATAAGAGAGGTATAGAGGGAGGAAGAAATTGATCATACAGTTTTAACCATCATGCATTTCGGAGGAGTAAGATATCATTCCCAAGACATAAATTATCTCTGGGTTAATAGAAAAAGTGCCAATATCTATGACACATTCTAAGAGGAAAAAGGATTTACTCTGAGTACCACTTTTACTCATCAAAAAACAGAGAAAGCACCTTCGTCTCCATTACTTTCCTAAATACACTCTTCAATTCTTTGTTTCTCAAGCTGTTAATCAGAGGATTCAGCATGGGGATAAACATGTTATCAAACACTGAGACCAATCCGTTCTGATTCAGAGAAAAGTTTGAATGTGGTTGGAGATTCATGATGATCAGGGTCCCATAGAAAATGAAAACAGCAGTCAGGTGGGAAGTACAAGTGGAGAAAGCTTTCCATTTCCCCTCTCTAGAGTGGGTCCTCAGGATGGCAGCAAGAATGTGAATATAAGAGATTAGGATAGTCCAGAGTGTGCTCAAGATATTAAAGGTAACACAGATAAACATCACCAGGAAACTGATGCTCGTATCTGAAAAAGAGGATTGTAACAGTAGTGAAATTTCACAGAGGAAATGATTGATCACATTGGATTTGCAGAATGACAATCTAAATGTAAGATATGTATGAATAAGAGAATTTGCAAAGCCACCAAAGTAAGTAATTGATGGCTGGATAACACAGACTCTGGGGGATACAATGACTGTATAAAGCAGAGGGTGGCAGATGGCCACATATCGATCATATGCCATCACTGCCAGAAGGAATATCTCAGTGGTTCCAAATGCACCAAAGAAATAAGCTTGGGACACATACCCAATGAAAGAAATGCCTTCGGTTTCTGACAAGAAGGTCATTAGCATCCTGGGAGTGACGCATGTTGAGTAACAGAAATCGACAAAAGATCAATTGTTGAGGAAAAAGTATATGGGGGTGTAAAGTTTGGGCTCAATCTTGATCAGCATCATCATCCCAAGGTTGCCTACCAGAGTAACAAAATAGGCCATGAGAAAAAACAGAAAGAGGGCTACCTGCAGATCCACTCAGTTGGTCAGTCCTGAAAGGACTCATGGTGAGATTTCCTTCTGCCACGGAGATGGAAGGAACAATGCAATATTAGTTGGATACTTGCTAAGTCAGTGTGGGTGAGAAGAGCAGAGTCTTGATACAATAGATTCTTAATCCAGTTGCTCTCCAACGATTCACATCCTATGGCACATTTAAACTCAAAACAAAAATTGAGAATGAGTTGATTTCTCTCCCATTTTCATGCTTATTTTTAAGGAAGGGCTTTTCTCCCACTGTTCTCCGTGCCTAGTTCCCAGATGTGTACTCTGTACCAGAGCTTAATACGTGCTTTAAAAAAAGTAAGCACTTAATAAATGCTATTACTGCTCTCATTACTACTACTATTACTACTACCACTACTACTTCTACAACTAGTAGTACAAGTAAGTCTTAATGTATAGGGGGAAAGAAATATTTTAAAAGTGTTATAATGTCTTCTAATTCTTCTTTTGTACTCTCTCATCCTCCTCTGCCCATAGGAAGTTCTGCTAATACTACTACTTAATGAAGTAGTAAGTTTCACTTCTGAGATGCTGATGGCCTTGATCAGGGAGCTGAATTTGGACACCATGTCTTTACTCTCCTTTGGGCAAAAACCCTCTACCTATGTCCAGACCAGACTGAACCTGATCTTCAAAATCTGTAGGAAAATTTAGCCCTATATTTAGGGTTTAATGTTAGATTTAGCCCCTAGCCCTAACCCTAAACGTTGTTCAATACTCCAGATGCAAAGTAATCACTGTTTAAATAAGGACAGAATTATTTCATGAATACAACCATGGTGAGATCAGAAGAGTTCCTCACAATCGCCTACTGGTCCAGAAGGAGGTAATATTTCCCTCTAAGCCCGTGATTGAAAAACTAAGGCCAGTCAGGGACATTATGTTGGAGGTTTCTTATTCCTGGTGCTGAGGATAAAATAAAAGGTAATACCTATTATTAGCAAGGCTGGTTGTTAAAACGGAGGAGGTGGAATTAACAGACTGAGAGGAAACAGGAAAAGGAACTGGCATCCTCCTTGCTTAGGAAGCTACATTTTCCAGAAAGCAAAAATGTCCTGCCATCCCACAAATCCTGGGGTGGAGACCTTTAAATGTTAAGAGGAGAAGCCATTTGCTCTTTTTACTCCTGCCACTGGAACTGGCTACTTCCACTGGGTCTTGGGGAAGACTATGTGCTGGGAGTAAACATCTTCAGAAACCTGTTGATCAGAATTATCTTATTTGTTTGCCAAAGGAATTTATAAAATGAGGGGCACTTGAGTATTTGGACCATTGTACCTGGAATTTGGTTTTGCTTTAGCTTTTCCCTCATTATTCCCTTCTTTCACTTCAAAATAAATAATAATAATAATAATAATAATAATAATACAATAATAATAATAGTTTTTGTTAAGCTCTGATTAGGTGCCAAGTACTGCATTAACTGCTGGGGTAGAAAGAAAGTATTTACATCAAACACAACCCCAGCCCAAATAAGGGTTTATAGTCTAAGTATGAGGGAGAACAGATATTGAATCCCCATTTTACAGATGAGGAAACGGAATCACCCCCCGCCAGGCTGCTTTCATTCTCACTATTTTGGCAGTTAAACACATTTCTCACAGGATTTCATCCCAATAAATGTGGTAGGTCACTTAATCCTTTGACTTCTCCCTGTGGATAGTGACCATGGTATCCTTTTAATATTATTTGTAAAGCCTTGATTAGTCATACCTTTTCATATTCATGGATAAACAGGACTTCTTGGTCAGATGCCGATCCTTAAACCAATAAAAGAAAGGATGATAATCCAAGAAAATCTTAAATCAAAACCTCTTTAATATAATTGTGGCATATCCTGACATTCTACACCCACTGTAGCATATATGTGAATCTGTATTTCTATCAGTGAATCTACATCTGCTTAAGCATATTCAGTCCCTTCTAGACTGTGAGCCCACTGTTGGGTAGGGACTGTCTCTATATGTTGCCATCTTGTGCTTCCCAAGCGCTTAGTACAGTGCTCTGCACACAGTAAGTGCTCAATAAATATGATTGATTGATTGATTTTAGTATAATAAAGGGACTAAGCATATTTAGTTCCTTCAATGAATACATTCAATTCCCTAATTGGCCAGTCTTGTCACTCTCTGGGGATTTGTTCATTTATCTGAGGGAGGTAAAAACCTCCTATAGCAAGATTTGTACACTGATTTCTCTAGAGAGGGGAAAAGCAATTTGGTAAACTCTGCTCATGCGAAGACTGAGACTTCCTTCCTGTTTTCCATTTTTCCAGCATACATGACTGAAGAAAAATAGATCAGAGATGTAAATTCTGTATTTATGAAGTTAACTGTCACACTGTTGGGTAGGGACCGTCTCTATATGTTGCCAACTTGTACTTCCCAAGTGCTTAGTACAGTGCTGTGCACACAGTAAGCGCTCAATTAATATGATTGAATGAATGAATGAATGAATGAACTGTCCTTTTTCCTTACTCACTGATTTTTCACTTTGTTTTGTTTAAACAGGAAAGAACAACAACTTGATGCCTTTAATCCTCTCTCTTGCCACCCATCCCTTACTTACAACATCCCTCTGGCCTAGAAACCCCTCTTCTGGCACAACAGTGAGACTACCCCTGTCAGAATCTCCAAAGTCCTCTTACAATCATATATCTTCCAAGAATGTAATAATAATAGTAATGGTATTTGTTGTGCATTTACTATAGGCCAGACACTGTACTAAGTGCTGGGGTAGATACAAGCAAATTGGGTTGGATACAGTCCCTGTCCCACTGAGGGCTCACAGTCTCAATCCCCATTTTACAGATGAGTTTACTGAAGCACAGAGAAATAAGTGACTTGCCGAAAGTCACACAGCAGACAAGTGGCAGAGCTGGGATTAGAACTCACGACCTTCTGACTCCCAGTCCCTTGCTCTATCCACTACACCATGCTGCTTCTAAAGTCCTCTAGACTGTAATATCCTTTGGGCAGAGAACATGTACACCAACTCTTCCCAGCACTTATTATAGTACTCTTCAAATGGTAAGTGATCAAATAATACAATTGATTGATTGATTGATTTAATCTTCCCTGACTAGTCTCTCATTTCCCCACCATATTCACCCTCTCTTCTGCATCATCTATGCACTTGGGTCTGTACCCCTTAGGCACTTCTGATACTCACCTCATCACCATCTTCACGGCACTTAGAAGCAGCATGGCTCAGTGAAAAGAGCAAGGGCTTTGGAGTCAGTGGTCATGAGTTCAAATCCAGGCTCTGCCAACTGTCAGCTGTGTGACTTCGGACAAGTCACTTAACTGCTCTGGGCCTCAGTTACCTTATCTGTAAAATGGGGATTAAGACTGAGCCCCCCGTGGGACAACCTGATCACCTTGTGACCTCCCCAGCGCTTAGAACAGTGCTTTGCACATAGTAAGAGCTTAATAAATGTCATTATTATTATTATTATTATTATTATTATTATTATTATTATATCCTTGTTCCCTGATGTTTTCCCCATCTGTAATTGATTTAATGCCTGTCCCTCCTATTAGATTGTAAGAGCCTCGTGGGCAGGGTTCATTCTACCAATTCCAATTGTACTATACTATCCCAAGTGCTTAGTATACTGTGCTGCATACAGAAAGCAGAGGAGAAATTCAATTGATTAACTGACTGATTGAGTTAGTTAAGTTGTGTATAGAATGGGTCTGTACTCCTTAGGCATGTATGATACTCACCTCATCATCATCATCATCATCAATCGTATTTATTGGGCGCTTACTGTGTGCAGAGCACTGTACTAAGCGCTTGGGAAGTACAATTTGGCAACATATAGAGACAGTCCCTACCCAACAGTGGGCTCACAGTCTAAAAGGGGGGAGACAGAGAGCAAAACCAAACATACCAAGAAAATAAAATAAATAGAACAGATATGTACAAGTAAAATAAATAAATAAATAAATAGAGAAATAAATATGCACAAACATATATACATATATACAGGTGCTGTGGGGAAGGGAAGGAGGTAAGATGGGGGAGTTGGAGGGGGGACGAAGGGGAGAGGAAGGAAGGGGCTCTGTCTGGGAAGGCCTCCTGGAGTAGGTGAGCTCTCAGTAGGGCCTTGAAGGGAGGAAGAGAGCTAGCTTGGCGGATGGGCAGAGGGAGGGCATTCCAGGCCCGGGGGATGACGTGGGCCGGGGGTCGGTGGCGGTACAGGAGAGAACGAGGTACGTTGAGGAGTTTAGCAGCAGAGGAGCGGAGGGTGTGGGGTGGGCTGTAGAAGGAGAGAAGGGAGGTGAGGTAGGAGGGGGCGAGGTGATGGAGAGCCTTGAAGCCCAGGGTGAAGAGTTTCTGCCTGATGTGCAGATTGATTGGTAGCCACTGGAGAGTTTTGAGAAGGGGAGTAACATGCCCAGTGCGTTTCTGGACAAAGACAATCCGGGCAGCAGCATGAAGTATGGATTGAAGTGGGGAGAGACACGAGGATGGGAGATCAGAGAGAAGGCTCATGCAGTAGTCCAGACGGGATAGGATGAGAGCTTGAACGAGCAGGGTAGCGGTATGGATGGAGAGGAAAGGGCGGATCTTGGCAATGTTGCGGAGCTGAGACCGGCCGCTTGCTTGACTAACCCCTCATCTCCCCACACTAATTCTGACTTCTGCATCTCATGCACTCGTGTTCATTCCTCCTAGCCCTTTGATATTCACACCACTCCAGAGCCCTGATGTACGAATCCTTCTACTCTGTTGCTTCTTCTATCTGTAATTAATTTTCCTCTCTCTCTCCCCCTCTAGACTGTAAGCTGATAGTGGGCATGGATGGTATCTACCAACTGCATCATTCTCTCCCAAGGGCACAGACAATTCATTCATTCATTCAATCATATTCCCCGAATGCTTACTGCTGCACTAAGTGCAATCATAAACAGACTCATTTCCTGCCTCTGACAAGCTTACAGTACAGAATCAGGGAGACAGATATTAATATCAATGAATGAATTGCAGATATATACATTTAGTGCTATGGGACTGGGAGAGGGGAAGAACAAAGTGAGCATGTCAAAGTGACAGAGAAGGAAGTGTGAGAAGAGGAAAGGAGAGTATAGTCAGGGAAGGCCTCCTGTAGGATATGTGCCTTAAATAAGGCTTTGAAGCTGGGGAGAGTAATTGTCTGAGGGATTTCATTCATTCATTCATTCATTCAATCAATCGTATTTATTGGGCGATGACTGTGTGCAGAGCACTGTACTAAGCGCTTGGGAAGTACATGTTGGAAACATATAGAGACAGTCCCTACCCAACAGCGGGCTCACGGTCTAGAAGGGGGAGACAGACCAAAAACAAAACATATTAACAAAATAAAATAAATAGAATAAATATGTACAAGTAAAACAGAGTAATAAATATGTACAAACACATATACATATATATAGGTGCTGTGGGGAGGGGAAGGAGCTAAGGCGTGGGGGAGGGGGAGGGGGAGGAGGGAGAGAGGAAGGAGGGGGCTCCGTCTGGGAAGAGACTAGGGGAGATGAGGAGGAGAGCATTCCAGGCCAGGGGCAGGATGTGGTTGAGAGGTCGGCAGCGAGATAGGCGAGATTGAGGCACAGTGAGAAGGTTCACATTAAAGGAGAAAAGTGTGTGCGCTAGGTAAGTAGTGAGGTGACATAGGATAAGCAGGTTAATTGCGTGCTTCAAAGCCAATAGTGAGGAATATTTATTTCATGAAGCACTGGCTGAGCAACCACTGGAGTTTTTTGAGGAGTGGGGAAACATACCCTGAAAGTTTTTGTAGAAAAATGATCCGGGCAGCAGAGTGAAGTATGGACTGGAGGGGGGAGAGGCAGGGGGCTGGAAGTTCAACAAGGAGGCTGATGAAGTAATCCAGGCAGAATGGGATGAGTGATTGTATTAACGTGGTAACAGTTTGGATGAACAGGAAAGGGCAGATTTTGAAGATCATCATTATCATCAATCGTATTTACTGAGCGCTTACTACGTGCAGAGCACTGTACTAAGCGCTTGGGAAGTACAAATTGGCAACATATAGAGACAGTCCCTACCCAACAGTGGGCTCACAGTCTAAAAGGGGAAAACAGAGAACAAAACCAAACATACTAGCAAAATAAAATAAATAGAATAGATATGTACAAGTAAAATAAATAGAGTAATAAATATGTACAAACATATATACCTATACACAGGTGCTGTGGGGAAGGGAAGGAGGTAAGATGGGGGGGATGGAGAGGGGGACGAGGGGGGAGAGGAAGGAAGGGGCTCAGTCTGGGAAGGCCTCCTGGAGGAGGTGAGCTCTCAATAGGGCCTTGAAGGGAGGAAGAGAGCTAGCTTGGCGGATGGGCAGAGGGAGGGCATTCCAGGCCCGGGGGATGACGTGGGCCGGGGGTCGATGGCGGGACAGGCGAGAACGAGGTACGGTGAGGAGATTAGCGGCAGAGGAGCGGACGGTGCGGGCTGGGCTGTAGAAGGAGAGAAGGGAGGTGAGGTAGGAGGGGGCGAGGTGACAGAGAGCCTTGAAGCCGAGGGTTAGGAGTTTCTGCCTGATGCGCAGATTGATTGGTAGCCACTGGAAATTTCTGAGGAGGGGAGTGATATGCCCAGAGCGTTTCTGGACGAAGATAATCTGGGCAGCAGCATGAAGTATGGATTGAAGTGGAGAGAGACATGAGGATGGGAGATCAGAGAGAAGGCTGATCAGAGAGAAGGAAGATGTTGTGAAGGTGGGACTGACACCACCTTTAGTGATGGATTGAATAAGTGGGTTGAATGAAAGAGAGAGGAGTCAAGGATAACACCAAGGTTCTGGACTGGTGAGACAAGAAAGATGATGCTGTGGTCTTCAATGATGGGAAAGTCAGGGGAAGGACAGGGTTTGTGTGGGGAGATAAAAAGTTCTGTTTTGGACGTGTTAAGCTTGAGGTGACAGGAAGATATCCAAGAAGAGATGTCTTGAAGGCAGAAGGAAATGCGAGACAGCAGAGAGGGAGAAATATCAGGGATGGAGATGTACATTTGGGTATTGTCAAGAGCCCGCCTCTGGAAATTCACCTTCCCCTACTCGAAGGCACTCAAGACAAGCACTAAGTGGAAAGTGACAGAATCATCTACTGGTTCTCCTCCTATTAACTTGGCCACAGATTCTCAGTCTCTTTCATGGGCTCCTCCTCTGCCTCCCACCTTATATTTGAGGGTGTTTCTCAAGGTTCAGTTCTGGGTCCCCTTCTTTTCTACATCTACACCTACTCCCTTGGAGAACTCATTCTTTCTCATGACTTCAACTAACAGACGAATCCCCAATCTATATATCCAGCCCATCCTCTCTGCAGTCTCGCATTTCCTTCTGCCTACAGGGAGGACATCTGTACTTGTATGCCCTGCCATTACCTCAAACGTAACATGTTGAAAACAGAACTTCTAATCGTTCCCTGAAAACCCTGCTCTCCCCATGACTTTCCCATCACTACAGATAGAACCACCATCCCTCCTATCTCACAAACCCCTATCCCTGGCATTTCCCTTGACTCCTCTCTCTCATTCTATCCCCAAATTCAATCAGTAATTAAGTGCTGATGGTTCAACCTTCACTACATCTCTAAATTCTGATCTTTCCTCTCCAAACTGCTACCACAGTAATCCTATTTTGCCTTGATTACTTTATCAGTTTCCTTGCTGACCTCCCAGTCTCCTGCCTCTCCACATTCCAGTCCATACTTTACATTGCTACTATGGTCATTTTTCTGCAAAAATGTTCAGTCCATGTTTCTCCATTCCTCTAGAACCTCCAGTAGTTGTCCTTTCACCCCCGCATCAAACAGAAACTCCTTACCATCGGCTTAAAGCACACAGTCAACTTGCCCTCTCCTACCTCATCTCCTCAACTGCTACTTCATCGTGCTGCTCTCCTTCTACAAGCCAACCTGGACACTTCACACCTTTAATGCCAACATACTGACTTCATTTCCAGTCTACTCAATGTACCTCAATTCTATCATGCCACCAACCACTCACCCGCGTCCTGTTCCTGACCTGGAACCCCTACCCTCATCAAATCTAATGGAAAATTACTCTCCCTACTTTCAAAGCCTTACTGAAGGAACGTCTCCTCCAAGGAGCCTTTCCTGACTAACTCTCATTTCCTCTTGTCCCACTTCTTTTTGCGTTGCCCTTGCACTTGGATTTACTCCCTCTATTATCCCCTCCTAAGCTCCACAGCATTTATGTACATAGTAGTAATTTACTTATTTATATTAATGCCTGTCTCACTCTCTAAAATGTTAGCTTGTTGGGGGATGGGAACATGTCTACCTACTCTGTTATGTTCTTATTTTGTTCTCTCCTAAACTCTTAATACAGTGTCCTGCATAATGGTAACAGCTCAGTAAATACTATTAATTAAATATTCCAAAAACATTAATCAGGAAATTAATGATCTGTTATCAAAAAACACACAGTTCCCAATCCCACTGCCTGCTTCTACTCATCTTATCACACAACTGCCTGAACTACTGCCATTTCTCCATCCTGAGGATTGTGGATAATTGTTAACATTTTCCCATGCATTGAAAAGGTTCTGGGGTTTTAAAGCCTATTACAACCTTGAGTTACTACCTGAAGTACCACATAACTGCAACACATCTTCTGTATACAAACCCCTGGCCTCCGGGGCCAAAGGTTTTTCAGACCCTCTCAGCTCTGATGTCTTCTCCTTCAGGAAGTTCTGCTCTCAGGAGGTGGACGAGTCCATGATTCTCCCAGCCAACTCCAGGACTGTTCCTGTGATGCTGAGGCTGTAGGGGAGAGGGGGTGGGAGGAGCACAGTGGGACAACTTATTAAGCTGCGGCTCCATTTATGAACCCTCTGTGATCAGGCACATAGAGACGGAGGACCACAGGTACAACAGCCAAGTGCAAGACTTAGACAGAGCCCTTTCAGGAGGGGAGAGTAACAGAACCCAGAAATAACCTTGTCAACTTAGCCAAGATTGTGGGGAGGGTTTTTCTGTGGTATTTGTTAAGCTCTTGCTTTGTGTCTTGCATTGTACTAAATGCTAGAGTAGACACAAGACACTCAGAGTGCACACACTCCATGCCCCTTTGAGGGCTCACCTTCTAAGAAGGGGGGAATAGGATTTGATCTCTACTTTATCAATGAGGATACGGAAGCATAGAGAAGTTAAGTGAATTGTCCAAGGCAATATAGCAAATAAATAGTGAAGCTGGGATTAAAAAACAGTCTTCTGACTCCCAGCCCAGAGTATTTCCACTAGTTCATGGTGCCTCTGTAAATTGCCTATGTGGGTAATGGATGAGGAAATAGAAGTTGATATGTCTTAGTCACCCAGCCCAGGAATCAGGGAAGTCTCTCTTCCTCTCTCTCACTTTATCTCTCTCTCTCTCTCTCTCTCTTTATCTCTCTCTCTTTCCCTCCCTTTCTTCTTTCCAGCCTCGCAAAGCTTGAGCCCTGAAAGGGATTCCTCAGAGTGCTGGAAAACAGCAATCTAAATGTAGAGGGGAGAGAGGGAGCTCAGGAGACAGCAGTGTCCTTAGGCCTCTCGGGTATGCCTAGCCAGGACTCCAGCCAGTCTGGCAGCCTCTGGATGACATCGTGGAGAAATCAGGTGGCTTTTCCCTGCCTCCCAGTATGTGGCGTTTGTGGGAGCCTTGGAAGGGTGCTGCCCGATGTGTTTTTGTGTAGCTGGAGAAGCAGCGTGGCTTAGTGGATAGAGCATGGGCCTGGGAGTCAGAAGATCATGGTTTTGAAGTCTGGCCCCGCCACGTGTCTGCTGAGTAACCTCGGGCAAGTCACTTCATTTCACTGGGCCTCAGTTATCTCAAATGTAGAATGGGGATTAACAGTGTGAGCCCTATGTGGGACAGGGACTGTGTCAAACCTGAATATCTTGTATTTATCTCAGCACACAGAACAGTGCTTGGCACATAGTTGGGGCATAACAAGCCCCATAGTTATGAGTATTATTATTTTCATTTTCAATCTGTTCATTACCAAGGACCCAGAGCTGATTATTCAAACCAGGTCTATTGCCACCCATAGAAGCATTCAATAGTTTTTTGGGGGTATTTATGAAGTGTGTAATATGTGCCAGGCACTGTTCTAAGTGCTGACTTAGATGTAAGCTAACCAGGTTGGACAAAGTCCCTGTCCCACATAAGGCACACAGTCTTATTCCCCATTTTACAGATTGAGGCACCTGAGGCTCAGAGAAGTGAAGTGACTTGAACAAGGTCACACAGTGGACAAGTGTCAAAGCCAACCAGGTCCTTCTGAATCCTGTGCTTTGGGAAGGTGGAGCATCTGATCCTTGGACGTATCTTAGACTGTTGGGATGGGCTGGATTCACAGGGTCCCCTGCTGTGGGTACTGCGGCTGGAGTGTGTGAGGCCTGTGGCCAGCTTCCTCAGTACTTTTTTCTGTCCTTGTCACCATTCTCAGACACCTGCCCGATGTGAAGGCTGCCAACCGCAGAGTCGCTGCAGGGACTTGCATTGTTGTGGTGGGTGCATAACAGAACTCTGGGAGGCTCCTCTAGTTCCAGAATCATCCCCAAGCCCCCAGCCCTATCTGCCCTCTCAAACTCCCTGGGGACCCAGGAGGGAGAGCAATTCTTAACTGTTTTTTCCTCTGATGTTTTTGAGAAAGTTTCAGGGATGCAGGTGCAGTGCTTCAGGCAAGGATAATCCCTAGGGCCCCTGCATGGCTGATTTCTCTCGTCCCAGAATGGGTTCCTTCCATTCCCAACTACAGGAAAACCATGGCAATAGATTGGAACCGTCATTCTAAAAAATTCAGGCAAATCTTCATAAGCACCCCCTTTCCCCTTGTCTCTGTTTCTCCTGGATGCAGCCTCTCCCACATCTTACTGACATATTCCCTGTGGTGGGAGTGGAGACTGGAGTCCCGATCCTTCTGCTAGAGGAAAAGAGTCAGACTCCGGACTCTGATCGTCCCTCACAGCTGGTCCTAGGCTCACCTCACCTCGATGCCCTCTCTGCTTACCCTGTGTCTGCTCCTCCAGCTTCCCCAATCCACCAGGGGGGAAGAGAAGACTCCCTGCTGTCTGGACAGACAGTATCCAGCCACCTACTCCAGGGATGGGGACCTGATCATTGCAGGGATGTTATCTCTGCAGACCATGACTGTTTTTCAGAGGTGAAATTTCATCAATAATAGCAACAGGAAGAACTATATTCCCCAGTAAGTGGTTTTGTTTGGTCTTAGTGGTTATATTTAATTAATTTAGTTAAATTGTGGTACTTACTAAGCACTTAATATGCGCCAAAGACTGTTCTAAACACTAGTTGGACACAGTCCCTATTTCCCATGTGGCTCACAGTCTATGTATGAGGGATGAGGTTTTAATCCCCATTTTACAGATGAGGTAACTGAGGCACAGAGAAGTTAAGTGACCAGTCCAAAAATCACGCAGCAGTCATTTGACAGAGCTGGAAGAACCCAAGTCTTCTTACATCCAAGCTCGTGGCCCACTGATTCTTTCACCCTTTCTATGGTGATTGATGATTGGGCAGTAACTGCATCCAACACTGAGTTTCTGACCTCCTTCCTGAGAGATCCAAGTCTACATTCTGAACCCTAATCACCACCACACAGACTGGACTCTCTGTCCTTCCTTCTCTCCATTCAGGTCTTGTCCCTCAGATCATCATCTCGGGTTTGAAGGATAAATATTTCCCTCCACTCCTTCCACTCCCTCCCTCACCTCGTATCCATCAGAGCTGTGCCTTAGGGCCAGGGAAGACTTGGGCCGGCTGATGCAGAAGGGGATGCAGGGTGGCTGATACAGGTGATTCAGGACCCTGGGCCGGGTGATGCTTCCTGCCACTGGACTTTTTACCCGATCTGTTCACTTGGTAGTAAATGTCCCCTGGAGTGCAGGGTGGAGGTTCAGGGTGGACCCTGAGGGTGAACACTTCTGCCTCATTTCAGTTAGGTTTACAAAGACTTCTAGCACTTCCTGGCCCTGCTGTTTGCTGTGGAGGAGATCAACAAGGATACTGGCCTTTTATCCAATGTGTCCCTGGGGTTCCACATCCACGAAAACTACCACCATGCTGATAGAGCCATAGAGGGTGCCTTGATGTGGCTGTCGGGAGGACGACAGACCATCCCTAACTACAGCTGTGAAAGACAGGAAAAATCCGTGGCTGTCATCGGAGGAGCTACATCTGCCCTGTCCATCAGCATGGCAAGCATCCTGGGATTCTACAAGCTCCCAAAGGTAGAAGACCATTCAACTAGTCTGGTTTCATCCCTACGTAGATAAGGAATGACCAGATTGGAGACATGTCTTGTGGAAAAGAGTTTCCCTTCGCTTCTTTCAATCCCGCACTGCCTGTTGAGAAGGGATGTTCCTAGGAAGGAGCAATTTTTCAGACACAACCTAGCGCTGTGTGTGCTTCAAGGACAAGCCAGGTCCTGAGGGTTCATTTATCCAGAATATGTAAACGTTCAAGTGAATTTCCGTTGCACTCTTTTCCATTGTTGTTTTTTTTCTGGCTCCTAGTGCACTCCCTGTCCTTTCTGCAATTTTCCCTTTTAGAGGGTTAAGAAGAAACGTTAAAAGGAAAGATATGTGTGGGGCATGGAGTCAGCAGAGCATCTAGGAGCCAGGGACAGGGGAAACACATGTGGGTATCATTTATTAATTCATTAATTCTTTCAGTCGTATTTATTGAGCGCTTACTGTGTGCAGAGCACTGTACTAAGGGTTTGGAAAGTACAGGTCGGCAATATATAGAGACGGTCCATACACAACAATGGGCTCACAGTCTACAAGGGGGAGAGAGACAACAAAACAAAACATGCAGACAGGAGTCAAAATCATTAACAAAATAAATAGAATAGTAAATATGTATAAGTAAAACAAATAGAGTAATAAATCTGTACAAATATATACAAGTGTTCTGGGGAGGGGAAGGAGGTAGGGCAGAGGAGAAGAATGGGGAGGAGGAGAGGAAGGCCACTTGGAGAAGGTGAGCTCTCAGTAGGGCTTTTAAGGGAGGAAGAGAGCTAGTTTGGTGGATATGTGGAGGGAAGGCATTCCAGACCAGTGGAAGGACGTGGACTGGGGGTCGACTGTGGGACAGGTGAGAACGAGGCACGGTGAGGAGCATAGAGGCAGAAGAGCAGAGGGTGCGGGCTGGGCTGTAGAAGGAGAGAAGGGAGGTGAGGTAGGAGGGGGCGAGGTGATGTAGAGCCTTGAAGCCGAGAGTGAGGAGTTTTTGCTTGCTTTGTAGATTGACAGGCAACCACTGGAGATTTTTGAGTAGGAGAGTGACATGCCCAGAGCATTTCTGTACAAATATAATCGGGGCAGCAGAGTGAAAACACTGTTCTTTCTCCCCTTTTCTTCTCACTCTGCACTCACTACTTTTGGAGAGCTTCTCCACTCCCATGGCTTCAGCTACCCAGGCCAAGCAGTAACGCTACAATCAGTCTCATAGTATTAAGTTCCCTCATCCTCTGTCGATCTAACATTTCTACTTGACTTCCAGGGATCTGCACAGGGATGTATCTCTGACGCCTCAGTTTCATAAGAATGAAACTGAACTCTTCATTTTCCCTCCCGTATCCATTCCTCTGTCTAAGTTTCCTATCAGGACTGGTAACACCACTCTTCTCCCTGTTACAAAGACCCGCATTCCTGGCATGAGATTTTCTAGGAACGCTCTTATATCAGTCTCCTCATCAATCTGCTTATCTGTAGATAATTTTGCTTTAATCTCTCCTGTTAGCCAAATGCAGTCTATGAAAACCTTGTTCCATCATGAGAAGTTTTCCTTCATCCTTGGGGATTTCAATATCCATGTGGATGTTCCTGATAACCCTTCTGCTGACCGTTCCCTCTCACTTCTTCACTCCTTGACCTCCTGCTCCATCTCATCTTACCCGCACAACAGCTTGGACACACTCGATCTCATCCTCGCTATTGACCCTCACCAACTGTACCCTCACCAACACTACCCTCACAAACGCTGAAATTTCTTTACAATGAAAATTACTAATAATTGTGGTATTTTTAGGTGCTTACTCTAGGCCAAACCTTGTACTAAGTGCTGCAGATGTTAATGATGATTAGGTCCCACATGGGGCTCGTAGTATTAGTAGTAGGGAGAATATGTTTTTTTGAATCCCCAGTGAGAACCAAGGCCCAGAGAAGTGAAGTGACTTGCCAACTAGACTTGGGCTGGCATTAGAACCCAGGGATTCTGTCTTCCAGCCTCGTGCTCTTTCTACTAGACCATAATGTATTCAACTGAAAGCTCCTCATCTGAGTTCTATCCTCCCAACCCATCTTGGTCATCTGAGGTGTTCCCCCATAGGGACGGTCAATCTATTAATCCACACCAGTATTCTCAAGTCATCGTATCCCACTTGGTCTCCATATCCAAACTGCCTACCCTGTTGCACAAACTGACACTCTCAACACCTCCTCTCTACTAGTCTCAACTCACTTGCTCCTCGGTCCCTTCACCATTAACTTACCACTAACCCAAAGCACTGGACTACCTCCATAGCACTCTTCCTTTGCTCCCCTGGACATGCCATGGAACAGTGCTGGCAGAAATCCAGATATCAGGCAGACCTAATTCATGTCAAATGCATCTTTTCCTGCTATATCTCACCCTTTCCCCTGCCAGACAGCAATCCTGCTCCATGTTTATTGACCCCTATGCCCATTGTCTTTACCAGGTGTTTCAGACATTTAAGTCCCTCCTCAAATCCCAACGATCTGTAGTCCCTCTCCTGGCTATGTATTTTGTGGATAAAATTGAAATAATCAAGCACGATCGCCCTAAAAATCTCCCTGGTCCTGTCCAGTCCCTCTCTCTCCCACTCCTTTTTTGAACCTCTCATCTTTCCCTGAAGTGTCCCAAGAGGAGATCACCTGCTTCCTCTCAAAATCTACCCCTTCTACCTGTTCTTCTGACCCTTTTTCTTTGGAACTTATTGCAGCACATGACCTCTCCTTTTTTTCCTTGTTGACCACCACCTTCACCTGTTCATTATCCAATGGCTTCTTCCCCACTGCTCGCAAACATGCTCACATATTCCCTTTCCTGAAATTAACCCTCTTTGACCCTTCAGCTCACTCTGGTTATAGCTTCATCTCCTCCTAACATTCCTTTCCAAACTCCATAAGTGAGTTGTCTGCACCTACTGTCTCTACTTCCTTGCTGATTTCTTACTACAACCGAGCCCATACCGTCCATCCTCTAATGCCAACCTAATCGCTGTTCATTGATCTCATCTATCTTGCTGCTGACCTCTTGCCTATGTCCTGCCTCTGGCCCATAACTCTCTCCTCCTTCCTATCTGAAAAATGATAACTTTCCTGGTCCACATAACCTTGCTAATGTCACGACTCTTACAAGAAAGCTTCCCTGATCAGACCCTCATTTCCCCTTCTACCTAGCCTTTCTGATTGGCTCTGCACCTTTGGTTTACCCCGCCCTTCATCCCCAAAATACTTATGTACATATCCATAATATAATTTAACATCCATATCTTGATATAGTCTGTTAGCCCACTATGGGTACAGAACATGCTTGCCAGCCCTGTTATATTGTACTCTTTCAGGAATTGAGTAGAGTGCTCCACATGCAGTAATTGCTCAATAAATATGACTGAAGATAGGTATTGTGTTTCTTGCCTTTTTATCATTTCCCAAATGATAAGATCATTGATTTCATTGTATTTATTGATTACTTACTGTGTGCACAACACTGTACTAAGCGCTTGGGAAGTAAAAGTCGGAAACATATAGAGATGGTCCCTACTCAACAACGGGCTCACAGTCTAGAAGGGGGAGATAGACAACAAAACAAAGCATGTAGACACGTGTCGAAGCTATATGAACATCATTAACAAAATCAATAGAATAGTAAATAAGTAGAAGTAAAATAAATAGAGTAATAAATCTGTACAAATATATGCAAGTACTGTCGGGAGGTGAAGGAGGTAGGGCAGGGAGGTTAGGGAAGAGGAGAGGAAAAATGGGGCTCAGTCTGGGAAGGCTAAGAGTTTACTTAACTCCTTCTGGGAAGATCAGTTCTCTTCCCAAAGAAGGAGCTAAGTAAACTCTTTTGATGGATTTACCAATATCCTCACCCATCCCAATCAGCTTTTTGTTCTGTACCCAGATCACCTATGGCCCATTCGATCCGGTTCTGAAAGACAAGACCCAATTTCCATCTCTCTATCAGGTGGCCCCCAGAATCTCCTCTCTGCCTTGGGGGATGGTCCGTTTAATGGTACATTTTGGCTGGACCTGGGTCGGGCTGGTGGTGTCAGGTGATATGATAGGAGAGAGATTCCTCTAGGATGTGACCGGGGAGATGGTCAGGAATGGTGTCTGTGCAGCCTTTACCAGAAAGATCCACAGTAAGAGATTCGACGTTTATTTAGCCTGGAAATTCTACTACAGGGTCACGGCTACATCAGCCACAGTGATAGCTGCCTATGGAGATGAAGAGTCCCTAAGCCTTCTGAGATATGTGATAGAGAGATGTGGACTGTCCAAGATGGTTTTGATCACCACCTTTCACTGGGACTTTACTTTGAACATTAAGAAAGTAACAAACAACTACAACTTTCATGGAACTTTCACTATGGCAAACCTTGTTAAAGAAGTTCCCCATTTCAGGGATTTTTTTACGAACAGTTAGACCAGAAAAATATCCAGAAATCATGGTTTTGAACGAGTTCTGGGAGTCTGCCTTTGACTGTTCCTTTTTCATTTCCTGAACTGGATGGAAGAAAATGCTCAGAAAACCCTTCCTTGGAGTTGCTGCCTGTGCACCATTTTCCCCTGACGATGTCTGCCCTGAGTTACAGTGTGTACAATGCCATGTATGCTGTCATGCAGGGGCTCCAGGAGTTGCTCCTGTCCTTCTCAGACCTGGAATCTCGGTGAAACAAGGATTGTCTGGTTTCTTGTCTTTGGCAGGTAATGTTCCCCCGCTGGACCAGGGGGCTGCAAAATCAGTCAGTTAATCATTGGTGTGTATTGAGAGCTTACTGTGTGCAGACAATAGTCCTAACCATTCAGGAGAGTACATTGCAACAAAGTTGGTAGTCAGATTTCTTGTCCACAAGGAGCTTTTAGTCTAAGGTCACAAGAGGAAGGTCCTGCTGAAGTGCAGGAGTGGAGGGCCTGGTCGAAACTTACACCTTCGTGAGAAGGCTCATCCATTATAGTCTGGCATATACAGGACTGGGTACAGCGTCCGAGTCCTAGAAATTAATTCACTGAAATAAAATTGACGGAAAGAGAGAGGATGAACACTGAACTAATGCAAGAGGTCCTTCCTGGGCATCTGGTTAAACTGTAACTAAAGTTCGACCATTGAAAATTGGTTTGTTTAAATCATAGTCACTGGGGTATCAGCTGCCCCAGCATCACACATTCTGGCCAAAAACTAAGATATAGATCAATCAATCCTTCAGTAGTACTTATTGAGTGCTTATTGTGTGCCACGCACTGTATTAAGTGCTTGGGTGTGTACCATACAACAGAGGTGGTAGACATGTTCCTTGCCCATAATGAGGAATTGGTAAATCACAAATATTATCGATCCCAATACTTATTTAAGAAGTGGTTCATCGATTGTAGGTTGAAGAGAACACAGTGTAAGGCACTGAAAGCAGTAAACTTAACAACATGACAAGGGACAGCATTTTTGAATGGCACTGTGCTCCCCAGATCGGACCACCTGTGTTGCCTTCTTCAAACTTGAAGGACAACTCATATCAATTGGAATAACCAACACTATCCCACTGGGGATAGCGAGGCTGGGGAGGTGGTCACAGAATGGAGCTTCTTGGGTCACCATCCTCATCATCGTGATCATTACCATCTGCCCTCCTCTCTCCTGTGCAGAGTTCCCCATTACTGGCTGCCACAGACTAATTGCTGAATGAAAGAGGTCGGCAGTGTCGCTGGACCTAGGGTGAGGCTTTCCTCCACTGTTAGGCAGACATATCCCTCCCTTCCCCCCTCCTATGCATGGATGAGATGGAAAATATTCCCATGAGGAGGTCTGCCGTCCCTGGGTTCCCTTCCATGCCCTCCAATTCATGCCGGGAAAGAGAGAGAGAGAGAGAGAGAGAGAGAGAGAGAGAGAGAGAGAGAGAGAGAGAGAGAGAGAGAGAGAGAGAGAGAGAGAGAGAGAGAGAGAGACTGAGACTTTCCCGGTCGGGGATCTAGAGAAGCAGAGCAGTCAGCAGTACCAAAGGTGGGGAAGAAGAAATCCCCTTCCATTGGGACGATTGCTCCCAGACTCCAGGTCTCCCCTTTTGCCTCGCTGTGGCAGTTTTCCTGGGAAGTCATGATAATAATGATAATAATATTGGTGATGGTATTTGCTAAGTGCTTACTAGGTGCCAGCACTGTATTAAACACTGGGATAGATTAGGGATAATCAAGTCAGACACAGGCCTTGTCCCAAATGGAGCCCACAGTTCAACGGGGAGGAAGAAAGGTATTGAATGGCCCATGGAAGTTAAGCCACTTGGAGAAGCAGCATGGCGCAGTGGATAGAGCATGGGCCTGGGAGTCAGAATGTCATGGTTTCTAATTGTGATGCAAACAAACAAACTGAACCCCAAAACCCCACTGCAGCTGATCTCACCTCCCGTGGGGTCAGGAGTCTCTAGAATTTCCTTTTATCCATTTTCAGCTCCATGAGTTTCTGAGAAAGGGTCGGTTTGACAACCCTGCCGGGGAACTGGTGACTCTGGACGGGAACCGCAGATCTGCTGCAACATTTGACCTTCTGAACTTTGTGATTTTTCCCAATGGAAATGGTGAGTTGGTGAAAGTCGGGGAGGTGGACCCCCAGACACCCCCGACCAAGGCGTCATCATCGATGAGTCAATGATCGTGTGGCCTGGGAGAGCCTCTCAGGTAAGCAGCCAATGGGAATGCCCGGATGTCCTGAAGTGGTAGTCCCAGGCTTCTAGTCGTGATTGTATTGATGGTGCACTTACTGGGTGCGCAGCACTGGAACTAGACTGTAGACTGTAAGCTCGCTGTGGTCAGGGAATGTGTCTGTTCATTGTCATATTGTATATTTCCAAGTGCTCACTTTACAGTTCTACACACAGTAAGTGCTCAATAAATACTATTAAATGAATGAATGAATACCTAGTGCTGGGAAAAAGTACTTACATGGCAATGAGACACTGAGTTTGGTCCCCAAGGGGTGCATCATCTGAGACTATGAGGTGTAGAGGGAACTCAACTCCAACTCTCCCCTAGACCCCCTCCAATCTGGCTTTCATACCCTACACTCCACCGAGCATGCCCTCTTAGAGGTCACCAATGACCTCCTTCTTGCCAAATCCAATGGCACCTATTCTATCCTAATCCTCCATGACCTCTCAGCTGTCTTCAACACTAGACCACCCCCTTCTCCTCAACACACTATCCAACCTTGACTTCACAGACTCCGTCCTCTCCTAGGTCTCTTCTTATGACTTCGGCCGTTCATTCTCAGTCTCCTTTGCGGGCTCCTACTCCCTCTCCCATCCCCGTACTGTAGGGGTTCCCCAGGGTCAGTTCTAGGTCCTCTTCTGTTCTTTATCTACAGTCACTCCCTTGGTGAACTCATTCGCTCCCATGGCTTCAACTAGCAACTCTACGCTGATGACACCCAAATCTACATCTCTGCCCGTGCTCTCTCCCTCCAGGCTCATTTCTCCTTCTGCTTTTAGGACATTTCCATATGGATGTCTGCCCGCCATCTAAAACTCAGTATGTCCAAGACTGAACTCCTTATTTTCCCTCCCAAACCCTGTCCTCTCCCTGACTTTCCCGTCACTGTAGACGGCACTACCGTCGTTCCCATTTCACAAGCCTGCAACCTTGGTGTCATCCTCGACCCCACTCTCTCATTCACCCCACACATCCAATCCGTCACCCAAGCCCACGGTTCTCACTTCCACAGCGTCGCCAAGATCCGCCCTTTCCTCTCCATTCAAATTGCTACCTTGCTGGTTCAATCTCTCATCCTATCCCGACTGGATTACTGCATCAGCCTCCTCTCTGGCCTCCCATCATCCTGTGTCTCCCCGCTTCAGTCTATGCTTCACTCTGCTGCCCAGAATATCTTTGTGCAGCAACACTCTGGGCATATTCCTCCCCTCCTCAAAAATCTCCAGGGGTTTCCTATCAACCTATGAATCAAGCAAAAGCTCCTCACTCTCGGCTTCAAGTCTCTCCATCACCTCGCCCCATTCTACCTCACCTCCCTTCTCTCCTTCTACAGCCCAGCCCGCACCCTCCACTCCTCTGCCGCTAACCTCTTCACTGTGCCTCGTTTCTCGCTTGTCCAGCCATCAACTCCCGGCCACGTCCTTCCCCTGTCCTGGAATGCCGTTCCTCCACGCATCAGCCAAACTAGCTCTCTTCCTCCCCTCAAAGCCTTACTGAGAGCTCACCTCCTCCAGGAGGCCTTCCCAGACTGAGCCCCTTCCTTCCTCTCCCCCTCGTCTCCCTCTCCATCCCCCATCTTACCTCCTTCCCTTCCCCACAGCACCTGTATATATGTATATACATTTGTACGTATTTATGACTCTATTTATTTATTTATTTATTTTACTTGTACATATCTAACCTATTTATTTTATTTTGTTAGTATGTTTGGTTTTGTTCTCTGTCTCCCCCTTTTAGACTGTGAGCCCACTGTTGGGTAGGGACTGTCTCTATATGTTGCCAATTTGTACTTCCCAAGCGCTTAGTACAGTGCTCTGCACATAGTAAGCGCTCAATAAATACGATTGATTGATTGATTTATTGATTCCCGGAATAAGCCCCGCTTTTCCTCTCCTCCTTCCCAGCCACCCCGCCCTACCTCCTTCCCCTCCCCACAGCACTTTTATATATTTGTACAAGATATATGACTCTATTTTACTTGCACATATTTACTACTCTATTCATTTTGTTGTTACTGATGTGCATAAAGCTATAATTCTATTTATTCTGACGGTTTTGACACTTGTTTACATGTTTTGGTTTGTTGTTTGTCTCCACCTTCTAGACTGTGAGCCCGTTGTTGGGTAAGGACCGTTTCTATATGTTCCTGACTTGTACTTCCCAAGCGCTTAGTACAGTGCTCTGCACACAGTAAGTGCTCAATAAATACGATTGAATGAATGAATGAACTGCAGACAGACACATCTGGAGCAATTAACCACTAAATCGAGGACCGAAGCAGGGATGACTAGGGGATCCTATCAATTCTCCCAATCCCTAGGTGAAGGGGTTCAATTATGAGCCAAGGTGGTGTGCTTCCTCCTCTACCTGTCATGTGATGCAATGTGATGTCAGCCTAATGCCAAGACTGCACCCAGCCCTCAGTGCTAGTGTCCTGGAGATGCAGTGACACAGTCCAGCATGGGGGATGCTGATGGAGCTTGGCTGAAGTTTAAATCCCTGCATCCTGCTGTGGATAGATCATGCTGGGAGCTGGGGCTCGGTTATAGCAGAGGTGCTGTGACAGTTACAAGTGTCTCTGCTCGGCCATCTCTTAGGCCTAGCTCAGTAGGGATTGTTCCATTCTGTGTGGGGTTCATGTGGAGAGAGCTCTGACCTGGCATGGCTCCCCTCTGATCACCTGTTTGGGCTGGAGCTGGTGATGTGTCAGTCACCCTGGCCACAGTGTCACCTGGGGAATGTGATCCCCACATTGTTACTGTGGGACAGCGTATTGGTGGTCATGACAACACAGCTTGGGAAACTGGGGATCTCAGAGTCCAGGAAGGGTTGTGGACACATTGGGAGGCAGAGAGCTATTTCCCCAGGTAAACCTCTGGGACCAGAATGTCCTCTCCAAGACAGGACACAGAAAAATGAAAATGCTTTAGCATTCATCTATTCAGAACCTTGAACCATCCCGGCACAGTTTCTCAGACACATCTTTCTGGATGCAGTTATGAATTCAAGGTTCGAGAGTTGAAGACACCTCTCTGCAGTCAGACAAGGTGGGAGAAGGAAGGGATTCCTGAGCATCACTCTTGACCATGGAGTCGGCTCAGGTGGACCCCCGCCACAGATCAGAATCTTGATGACCAGATTACTTCTCTCAACTCTACCCTCTCTACTCAACTCAACTTGCTCACTCCCCTTTCCCTTCGCCGTTCTCATACCACTAACCCACAGCTTTGGGTCACTGCCACTGTCCACCTCCTTCGCTCTTATGCTCGAGCCACTGAACGCTGCTGGCGAAAGTCTGAACAACAAGCCAACCTTGTTCACTTCAAGTTTATCCTTTCCTGCCTTAACTCTTCCACCTCTTCTGCCAGGCAAATCCATTTCTCCACCCTTATTGACACCCATGCCCATCATCCTTGTCAGCTCTTCCGTACATTTAACTCCCTTCTCAGGCCCCCTGATCATTCCCCTCCTCCATCCCTCACCCCCAGCGATCTGGCCTCCTACTTCATTATTAAAATTAACTCCATCAGGTCTGAACTACACTAAGTCACTCCTCCCCATTCTCCAACTCCCCGCTCTCAACCCTCTCCGCTACTCTCCCATCCTTCCCAGCAGTATCTTCAGATGAGATCTCCTCCCTCCTCTCAAGTGCTACTCCATCCACCTGTGCTTCAGGCCCCATTCCCTCTCATCTTATTAAATTTTTCGCCCCTTCCCTCCTCCCCTCCTTAACTTAAATCTTCAACTGCTCACTCTACACTGGTTCCTTCCCCTCTGCCTTCAAACATGGCCACGTTTCCCAATACTAAAAAACCTTCTTTCGACCCAGCGTCCCCTTCTACTTATCACCTTATCTCCCTCCTACCATTCCTTTCCAAACTCATAGAACGAGTCGTCACACCCATGCCTCGAATTCCTCAATGCCAACTCTCTCTTTGACCTCCTCTAATCTGGCTTCTGCCCACTACACTCCACTGAAAATGCCCTCTTAAAGGTCACCAATGACCTCCTGGTTGCCAAATCTATTGGCTCCTACTCTATCCTAATCCTCCTCGTCCTCTCAGCCGCCTGCGACAGTGCGGGCCACCCCCTTCTCATCAACATGCTAGCCAACCTTGGCTTCACAGAAGCCATCCTCTCCTAGTTCTCCTCGTCTCTCCGGCCATTCATTCTCAGTCTCCATTGCGGGCTCCTCCTCCCCCTCCTATCCCTTTACTGTAGGGATTCCTCAAGGGTCAATTCTTGGTCCTCTTCTGTTCTCTATCTACACTCACTCCCTTGGTGAACTCATTCTATCCCACGGCTTCAACTATCATCTCTATGCTGATGACACCCAAATCTACATCTCTGCCCCTGCTCTCTCTCTCTCCCTTCAGGCTCGTGTCTCCTCCTGCGTTCAGGAGATCTCGATCTAGATGTCTGCCCGCCATCTAAAATTCAATATGTCCAAGACTGAACTCCTTATCTTCCCTCCAAACCCTGCCCTCTCCATGACTTTCCCATCACTGTAGACGGCACTACCAACCTTCCTGTCTCACAAGCCCGCAGTTTTGGTGTCATCCTCGACTCTGATCTCTCGTTCACCCCTCACATCCAGTCTGTCACCAAAACCTGCCGTTCTCACCTTTGCAACATCGCCAAGATCCGCCCTTTCCTCTCCATTCAAATCACTACCTTGCTGGTTCAATCTCTCATTTTATCCCGACTGGTTTGCTGCATCAGCCTCCTCTGTGACCTCCCATCCTCCTGTCTCTCCCCAATTCAGTCTATACTTCACGCTGCTGCCCGGATCGTCTTTGTGCCGAAGTGCTCTGGGCATGTTATTCCCCTTCTCAAAAATCTCCAGTGGCTTCCTGTCACCCTACTCATCAAGCAAAAACTCCTCACTCTCGGCTTCAAGGCTCTCCATCACCTCGCCCCTACTACTTGACGTCCCTTTCTCCTTCCACAGCCTAGCCCGCATCGTCTGCTACTCTGCCGCTAACCCCTCACTGTACCCCATTCTCACTTGTCCTGCCGTCGACCCCTGGCCCACGCCCTCTCCCTGGCCTGCAATGTCCTCCCTCCACACATTTGCCAAGCTAGCTCTCTTTCTCCCTTCAAAGCTCTGCTAAGCACTCACCTCCTCCAAGAGGCCTTCCCAGCCTGCTCCTCCTTTTTCCTCTCCTCGTCCCCATCCCTCCCACCCTACCTCCTCCCCGCCCGCAACACCTGCATATATGCTTGTACTGATTTATTACTCTATTTATTTTACTTGTACAAATTTACTAGTCTATTTATTTTGTTAATGATGTGCATTTAGCTTTAATTCTATTTGTTCTGACGACTTGACACCTGTCCACATGTTTTGTTTTGTTGTCTGTCTCCCCCTTCTAGACTATGAGCCCGTTGTTGGGTAGGGACCATCTCTATATGTTGCCAACCTGCATTTCCCAAGCGCTTAGTACAGTGCTCTGCACACAGTAAGCACCCAATGAATAAAATTCAATGAATGAATGAATGAATGAATCAGAAGTGGGGCCTGGTGCCCCGACCCCCTGAAACCCTTGACTCTTAGCAGGGAGAAGGAAAAGGGGGGAGGTGCACAACGGGGGCACTTGTAGCTCATCCTTTGTTGGGGCTCAGACCTGTGTGGGAGGTGGTGGGGAAGCCTCTGGGTTGGAGGCTCGAGGATTACCTAGGTAGGTATAGAACTGTGGAGCTCCACACTCACTGTCACTATCCTCTTTCTTGAAAATTCAGGCTCCACATTCGCAGTGCAGCAGGAGCTGTGGACCAGGATGCAGGAAACGCGCCCAGCAAGGGGCGGCTGCCTGCTGCTATTTTTGTGTCAGGTGCCCAGAGGGAGAGATAGACAGACAGGAAGATATGTGCAGAGACCCAGATCTGCACATGACCCTGAATCTCTGGGGCACTAGGAAGATGGTGATAGATGAAGGGCATGGGGAGCCAGAGACAGTTGATGGGAAAGCCGAAGGGGCAGGCCAGAGATGGACATGCCTGACTGCAGACATGGATGTCCAGGAGTTTTTACTCAGCAGCTTCCTTACCCATGGGCTGGGGTGACTGCAGGGTTGGAAAACACAATCTCGCCACTGGGCGGGGATGCTTGGGAGAGAGTGTTAGACCAGACGGGTCAGGTTTAATGAAAAGGCAAAAATCCCAGCCTGGGCTCTGACCCTGACCTAGGTGGAGGGAAATGTGTGCTGTAGGGCGAGGTGAGACTCTGCTCCTTTTTCATTTCTTCCCTCTTTTAAGGCACTCGATATTCACCCAAAACTCAGCCCCACAGCACTTACGTGCATATCCATCATTTGTTAATTTATTTATATTACTGTCTCTATCCTTTTTATACTGTGAACTCCTTCTGGGCAAGGAACGTGTCTACCCAAGCTGTTGCATTTACTCCTCCCAGCAGTTAGTACAGCATTCTGCACACAGTGAGTGCTGAATGACTGACTGACTGATTGATTGATTGATTCTTTCCATTCAGACGTGGAGCAGTGTGTGAAGTGTCCTGAAGATCAGTATTCAAACATTGCGAGAGATGGTTGCCTTCACAAAGTGGTGACTTTCCTGTCGCCCAAAGAACCGTTGGGGATGATCCTGGTCTGCATGACCCTCTCCTTCTTTCTCCTCACAGCCCTGGTTTTAGGAGTCTTCATTAAGTACGGAGACACCCCCATAGTCCGAGCCAATAACCTCAATCTCAGCTACACCCTCCTCATCTCCTCAAACTTTGCTTCCTCTGTGCCCTGACCTTCACTGGCCAACCCACCGCAGCCTCCTGCCTCCTCCGCCAAACGGCTTTTGGCGTCGTGTTCACTGTATCCATCTCCTCCATTTTGCCCAAGACTGTCACCGTGATTATGGCCTTCAGGGCCAAGAGCTTGGGGAGCAGAGTCAGAAACTGGGTGGGGCCCAGAGCCTCCATCTCAATAATCCTGTCCTGCTCCCTGGTCCAGGTAACCATCTGTGTGATCTGGTTGGGCACCGCTCCCCCATTCCCGGAGATGAACATACACACTGAGCCCGGACTCATTATCATAGAGTGTAACGAGGGCTCCGTGATTGCCATCTACTGTGTCCTGGGCTACCTGGGCTTTCTGGCCCTGGTGAGCTTCACTGTAGCTTTCCTGGCCAGGAGGCTGCCCGACAGCTTCAATGAAGCCAAGTTCATCACGTTTGGCATGCTGGTGTTCTGCAGCGTCTGGGCCTCCTTCCTCCCCGCATACCAGGACACCAAGGGGAAGGCCACAGTGACCACAGAGATCTTCTCCATCCTGGCCTCCGGTGCCGGGCTTCTTGGCTGCATCTTCATCCCAAAGTGCTATGTCATCCTGCTGCAGCCTGACAGGAACACCCGGGAGTGGTTGAAGAGAGGAAATGATCCCTGGGACATTAGTTCAGGGATGATATGTTTATTGCTTAACATTTTTCTCTATCCCAGTTTTCTTACAATGGCAGGACCAAAGGAGAGAGAAATCCAGCCAGGGATATCCAGAAGGGAATCCCTGGCCAATCCAAATCAGAGGTCAGGCCTGGGTGCTCCCATGGATTATTGGAGTGTTTGCCCCATGGCATTCTGGACTTTTTCCTCCTCCAGGTGGGACTCCCACAGAGTCATCTGCCATCACCTGCTGGTTGTGCGGGAGACCACAGTGGGCTGGAGTTCACTCAAACCTGGGGCAGTAGATGGGGGAGGGAAAAATGAGGATCAACGTCTCAGAATGAGAAGGTGGAGACCCTTCCCGGTGGGACAGAACTCTCAGGGAGGAAGGAAGCATCAACCCTATTTCCCTTTTCTATTTACCCTACTTTCTACATCAGCTATTCACTTGGGTCTTCACTCCTTAAGCCCTTAGATATTCATCCCACCCAAAGCTCCTCTGCTGTTAGGTCTTTAGGAGAAGGCTTCTTTAGGAAAAGCAGCGTGGCTCAGTGGAAAGAGTGCGGGCTTTGGAGTCAGAGGTAATGGGTTCTAATCCCCGCTCTGTCACATAGCGGCTGTGTGGCTTAGGGCAAGTCACTTCACTTTTCTAGGCGTCAGTTACCTCATCTGTAAAATGGGGATGAAGACCTTGAGACCCCCGTGGGACACCCTGATCACCTTGTAACCTCCCCAGCGCTTAGAACAGTGCTTGACACATAGTAAGCCATTAATAAATGCCATCTATAAAAAGTCCATATCCTTATCCTCTGTTGCCTCCACTATGTATAATTTATTTTATGGTTTGTCTCGCCTTCTACACTGTAAACCCCTTGTGGTCAGGGATCCGATTTAACAATTCTATTGTACTGTAATCTCCCAGAGGTTTAGTGCAGGCCTCCATACCTCAATTGCTCAATATATACCATGGATTGTTGAAATTATTGACTGAATCATTCTTCTTTTTTAAAACCCATGTATGTCTGCCTCCCCCATCTCTTGTCCCCAGTGACCTGGCCTCTTTCTTCACCGAGAAAATTTAGACCATCACGTGTGATCTCCCTAAAATCTTCTCTGCTCCTCTCCATTTCCCCTTTCTCCTGCCCCTTCTTCAACACTCCCATATCTCCCAACAGAATCTCAAGAGGAGGTCGCCTGCCTTCTCTCTAATTCCACGCCCTCCGACTACACATCCAACTCCATCCCTCCGCAATTATCAACAGACTTACCGCCAACTTCAACTGTTAGCTTTCCAGTGACTTTTTCCCCACTGCTTTCAAACATGCTCATGCATTTCCTATCCTAAAAAAAACCCTCCCTTGGCCCCTCGATGTTCTCCCATTGTAACCCTATCTGCCTCCTACCATTCCTCTCCAAACTCCTAGATAGTTGTTTACATCCTTTCTCTCAAGATCGTCTTCTCCAAATCTCTCCTTGAACCCCTTATATCTGGCTTCTGTCCCATTCACACCCAAGAAACCACTCTCTCAAATATCACAAACGATCTCCTTCTTGCTAAATCCCACAGCTTCTATTCCATTCTAATTCCTCCTCGACCTCGCATCTACCTTTGACATTGTCAAGCACCCACATTGTCTGGAAATATTATCCAACCTTGTCTTTACTGACACTGTCCTCTACTGGTTCTCCTCCTATCTCCCTGGTCACTCCTTCTCAGCCTCGATCACGGGCTCCTCCTCTGCCTCCCACTCCCTAACTCTGGGCATTCTGCAAGGTTCAGTTCTGTATACCCTTCTATTCTCCATCTACACTCACTCCCTTGGAGAAATCATTTGCTCCCAAGCCTTCAATTTCCATGACTATCCAGCTGATTCCTAAATCTACATCTCCAGCCCCAATCTCTCTCCCTCTCTACAGTCTCACATTTCCACTTGCCTTCAGGACATCTCTACTTGGATGTCCCCACAATGCCTCACATGTATCCTGTCCAAAACAGAACTCTTCATCTTCCCGCTCAAAACCTGTCCTCCCCTGATTTTCCCATCACTTGTAGACAACACCACCATCCTTCCTGTCTCTCTAACCCATAACCTTGATATTGTCCTCTACTAATTTCTCTCATTCAACGTACATCTTCAATTAGTCACTAATACTCAACCTTCACAGCATCGGTAAAATCCTCCCTTACATCTCCATCCAAAATTCTACCACAGGTATCTGTGGTGATTCCCACGGTAATCCTATCCCAGCTTAATTCCTAATTCCTATACCGGCCTAATTGCTGCCCTCCCTACCTCTTGCCTATCCCTATCCATTCCATACTTCACTCTGCTGCCTGGATCATTTGCCTGGATTTTTTCCCTGGATCCAGTTCATCCTTACATGCTTTAACTCTGCCCACTCCTCTGCCTCGCAAAAATATTTCTCCATCTTTATTGACACCCATACTCATATTCCTCACCAGTTGCTCCTGTTCCCTCACCTCCCACATGCCTTGCCCTTAATGACCTGGCTTCCTTCTTTATTGAGAAAATTGAAACTATCAGCAGTGAGCTGCCTAAAATCTCTCCTGCTCCTCTCCAGTTCCTGTTCCTTTTTCAACTCTCCCTTCCTTCCCAGCAGTATGTAAAGAGGAGATGTCCTGCTTTCTCTCAAAATCCATCCCTCTACCTGCGCCTCCCACCCCATCGCTTTGCATCTTATTGAAACACTTTCCCCTACCTTTTTCCCTTCCTGACTGCCATCTTGAGCGGTTTGCTCTCCAATGGCTTCTTCCCCACTGCTTTCAGTAAATGTAGGGGAAGGAGACTTGAACCAGAATCATTTTTATTGTTACTGAGTAAAGAAATAGGAAAAGGGCAGAGCCTGAAAGGACAGGATCAGAGGCAAAGAGTAGGGCCTGATTCAGAATTGCTGTTCCCAATCCGACTCATTGAGGAGTCTCCAGGAGAAAGAGGGCAGATCTCCCTCTGCCTTTGGGACCTGCTGTCTTCAACCTTCTCCTGGGGATCGAAATTGGCGCTTGGCTCAGCTTAACTCAGGCTGTCATGACCATCCATGAAGGGGAGGTTGAGAGATGAAGGGAAGGGTGGCACATTATAGATCTGGGAGCTCATGCTGAAAATCACCTTATGATGAAAGAGCATACTTTGGTGAAGATTGCATCACGTGTCTGTGGGAAGTGGCCAACATTTGAACTCTCATCTCAGGGTACATTATCCCTGAAAATGGCCCTGGTGATCTCAACTTCTATTATTCCATTTCATGATTCCCCTGTCGCTCCAATAGCTGTCATTTGGTGTTCCTGTCCGGCCTCAGCAGAATGATGTAGGCCTTGGGCCCAAGGATACAGCCCAGAAGCCTAGCACTGGAAGCCAGGTTGGAGAAGATCTCAGCTACCACCATGGCCTTGCCCTTGATAATCAGATAGGTAGGCAGGAAGGGGACCCAGAAGCTGCAGAATACCAGCATGCTGAACCTGAAGAAGCTGGCCTCGTTGAAGCTGTCGGGTAGCCTCCTGGCCAGGAACGCCACAATAAAGGTGATGAAAGCCAGAAACTCCATGTAACCAAGGACGCCAGTAGAAGGCAAATGTGGAGCCCTCATTTTACTGGACACTGATAAGACCAGGCTCAAATACCATGTCCACGTCTGGGAACGGAGGGGAGGTTCCCAGCCAGGATACCCACTTGAACGAGGGAGCAGATGAGGACGATGGGACTGGGTTCCTTGGAGGCCCAACCAAGTCCTCATTCTGCTGATCAGCCGTGTGACTTTGGGCAAGTCACTTAACTTCTCTGTGCTTCAGTTACCTCATCTGAAAAATGGGGATTAAGAGTGTGAGCCCCACGTGGGACAACCTGATTATCTTGTATCTACACCAGCGCTTGGAACAGTGCTTGGCTCATAGTAAGCGCTTAACAAATGCCATAATCATCATTCTGCTTCCTGGAATGTGGCCCTGAAGGCCACGACCACAGTGATGGTCTTTGCCAACATGGAGGAAATAGCCACAGAAAAGACAACTCAAAAGACTATTTGTCGCAAGATAGAGGTCACCCGGCCAGAACAGCCAATGAAGGTTAAGGAGGACAGGAAGCACAGCAACAGTGAGAGTACGGTTATTAGCTTTCACTATGGGCGTTTCCCGGTGGTGTATAAATATTCCCAAATCCAGAGCAGTGAGGAGTGATAAACCAAGAGCTATGAACACCAGAGCCATTCCCAAATTTTCGTCATAGGACAGGAAGGTCACTATTTTCAGGTTACACTATCTCTTCGATAATTCAGATACTGATCTTCAAGGCGCTTTATACATTGATCCATATTTGAATGGAATAAATGGGATTTCACACCATGCCTTGGTTAAGGTGGGTAGTTCCGGTTGCTGAATGTAAGAAGTTCATAATAGAGGTGGAAAGGGGAAAAGGGAGGGGCAACAAGGATGATCAGGTGGAGGGAGGAGCTTCATGAAGAAGACAATCTAAATGATGGGTTCTGCTTAATCTAGAGAATCAAAGGCTGAAAGGGGAGTTGTTTGAAATCTCCCAAATCACAAAGAATGGACTGGGTAGAACGAGAAATGTGGTCCCGCAATCCAACAACCGTCATGACAAGAGGGCAAATCGGAAGATGGGTGCACAGGAGGGCAACTAACACACACACAACCTCCAAACATCCTGATGCCTCTGTCAGCGACTGAATCCCAAGTTGGATGGACAGGATGGCTGCTTTATGTGGCATGGGTGAAAGCTTCTAATCAGTCATCACTCCATTATCAAGCAAATAATCAGTCAATCAATCAAAGAGCAGTATTCATTGAATGCTTATTCTGTGCAAAACACTCTACTAAGCACTTGGGAAAGTACAATTGAATCACTAGACATGGTCGCTTCCCTCAAGGAGTTTCCAGTCCAGCCGGGAATACAGACACCAAAAGAAATACTGGTAAGGAGAAAGCAATGGAGTTGAAAGACATAAGTGTAACCCGGGGGCAGGGGGTGGGGGGAACTGATGGCGGTTGAGGACCCAGTACTTAGTTGACTGTGGAACTATTGTGTGACACTTTCGTATCCTAAAGTGTCAACTCCTAATCCCAATTGCTTTCTTCTTCTCAGAAAACCCTCCCAGAAAACCTTGATCTGACCACCATTCTTTCACCAGGAAAACCCGTCGCTGCAGACACCTACCTGCCTGATTGGTGATCTCTCCTTTAGAACAGCGGACACAGTCATAGCAGCAGACAGCTTTTCCTTCCCGTGTTGTTTTCCTGAATACTGGCCCACAACTCTCACTGCACACGGAGCAAAGGATCTCATCAAGGACTGGAAAGAGGGATTCGGCTTTCCTTTGTAAGACTCAGGGGAATGGGGGAAGAGAAGAAAGACTGTGTTGATCTCAGGGCAATACTGCACTCCTTACAAAGGGGCAAGAGGCAGTCAATTCCAATCATGGACAGATATGAGATCATTCTTTCACCATTTTCCACAGCCCTTGGGCCTTCTGGGTCGGAATGAAAATTTTGCATCTCATTCAATCACTCCCCCTCCCAGCCCAGTTGTACAATTCCTGGGATGGAAATTTTAAGGTATGAAGCTTTACCAGGTAGGAGGAGATGGGGTACACACAGTAGGAAGAGAACAGAACCAACCCAAATCAGAGACCCTCACTCATTCATCCCTCAAAATATCAAATTAACTGGATTCTCCTGCCTCCATGCCTACCACTTCAGGGTAGGCCGAGATCATGGTTGCTCTTGTCCTTCAGGGATATCTTTGAATGGTTCTACACTTTTATCTTTAAATCTATTTGGGTAGCTTATTTATCATTCTCCTAGAGTGCAGAAACAAGTTCTTCTTCCAATATGGTAGGTACATCTTCTTACATTTTTCCTTCCTCACTCTGTAATATATTTAAATGTCTATCTCTCCCATTAGATGGCGCTTGATAGTAACACCTACTCCATATACTAGCCACAGTAGTCTCCACCCCATGAGACCCCAACTCCAACTTTTTGAAACATTTTGATCCATTCCTCAAATTCCTTCTCTCTTTTTCCATCCGTGTATTGGTACTTAGGGACTTCACTAACCACATAGATGTTCATGATGACCCTTCCTCTATCAGGTCTCTATCACTTCTCAAGTCCACTGATCTTGTGCTCCACCCCAGCTCACCCACTCACCATTCATTCATTCCTTAATTGATTCACTTGTATTTATTGGGCACTTACTGTATGCAGAGCACTGTATTTAGCACTGTATATATGTAATGATAAAGAGAATCTGAGCCTGCAAAACTATTAAGATTCAATATACAACATTCAACAAACTGATTCTTATTGTTGTGGTTTTTTCTGCTGGAGTTGGTTATTTCAGTTTGTGTGCAATCATCAGTGGGAACCAAAGAGCAGGGATGCTGCCAGGGAAGAATCATTTCCTTTTTGTGTCCCGACAGACAATGGAATTGATGTTTACCTCCTCGATAGACTGTAAGTTCCTTTTGGGCAGAAAACCTGTCTCTTCATGCTTCTGTACTTCCCAATATTCTAATACAGTGCATTGCCCCAAGTGGATCCTCAATAAATACTCCTCCCTTCCTCCCCACAGCCACCTCCTCCTGTTTCTACTACTAATAGTACTACTATTACTATTCCTACTACTGCTAATCATATTACTACTACTAGGACTACTACTACTACTACATTACCTGAGAAGATAGCTGGTCCCACGTTATATGCTCCTTTCTGATGTTGAAAGGATGTTGTTTCTGGCCCCGGCTGGGGCCAGGGGGACAAACTGTCCCACTTTAACATGGGCTCTGGTGTCATTCTGTAAAATCTGATCATCCAAGATTTCAATTTTACTCATTAACCTGTGGAGGCCATCCAAATCGACCTGGTCACCAGCCTTGGTGTGGAATCCAGTGTTCTTTAGGAGCGAGTTGAGCTGGAGGGGGAGATTAACACCAGTGACTGGATTCCAGCCCATCACCATCTGCTCACCCCTTGATGTTCCCATGATAAACAGAGCCAAAGGAGCTGAGCGGACTGGACAGACCAGCTGGAGATCTTTAAAGACAAGGTAGGTGTTAACTGGTGTATTCAGGAACTGTTTCCAGGAAGGAGGTGGATTTTAGTATCTCTAAACATCTCTGGCACCTCAGGAAATGATCCTCTGACCCAGCGATGGCCAGACTAGCCAGGACCTAAGTAAAAGACACTCAGTACCTAGAGTACCTGGGTTCATATTGCCAATGGCTACAGGCTGACAGTAACCTACCTAGGGAGCTGGAATTCAGGGAAGAAGGGAAGCATTACCTGCCATGGATGAGGAAATTGACTTTATCCATCCCCCAGCATCTCCATCTCCTTCCTGGCCAAGAGTTTCTGTTGGAGGGCATGAGCTATGGCATACACTGAACTGCACACCTTGTAACTCTGAAAAGACAGATTCATGTCCCAGAAGGCCAGGGGCCTGCTCTCCAAAGAACCATTTTTATTACAAAGCCCTGGCACGGGCAATCTGTCCTGTTCTTCTACAGGTGGATACTCAAAGGTCCATCCACAGAACGACTGTATAAGCACATCCTGTGGATATTTCCCAGGGTTCAGGGTCAGCTCAAAATCCCTGAAATCCAGAATGTCATTCCTGTGGCCTGAAAATAACACGGCACCTTGGAAAACGTTGTTATGTATGTTTAAGAAATTTGTGGTAAAATCCCAATCAGAGATATACCAAACTATACCAACAACAGGAACAATATTCATATTAAGTACAAAAAACAATAAAGAGAATTTATCCCCTTAGACAATAACCACATTGGCTGATGATTTAATAATAATAATAATAATAATAATGGCATTTATTAAGTACTTACTATGCACAAAGCACTGTTCTAAGCGCTGGGGAAGTTACAAGATGATCAGGTTGTCCCACGGGGGGCTCACAGTCTTAATCCCCATTTTACAGATGAGGGAACTGAGGCCCAGAGAAGTTAAATAACTTGCCCAAAGTCACACAGCTGACAATTGGCAGAGCCGGTATTTGAACCCATGACCTCTGACTCCAAAGTCCGTGCTCTTTCCACTGAGCCCGCTCTTGTGTAGAGACCGTCTCTTTATGTTGCCAACTTGGACTTCCATTCATTCATTCATTCAATCATATTTATTGAGCGCTTACTGTGTGCAGAGCACTGGACTAAGTGCTTGGGAAGCACATGTTGGCAACATTCTGAAGCAGCGCAGCTCAGTGGAAAGAGCCGGGACTGTGGGTTCCAATCCTGCCACCACTTGTCTGCCAGGTCACTTCACTTCTCCATTCATTCATTCATTCATTCAATCGTATTTATTAATGTTTGTGTAATAAGATTCAAATTACTTTGAGTAATTTGAGTAAACTCAAATTTACTTTCAGTAAAGTATTCCCGGATTCTCTCAGTGTAAGCCGCATAGCTTCCATTCCTGGACATTTCCTCTGTCATGGTCTTGGTGAACGTCTCCCCTCTAATGTCATTGGTGACCAGGAGGCAGAACCAGACCCAGTGAAAATGTTTCATGGGACGGATCATTCCCAAGTGCAGATCTGGAGACATCATAGAGATTTGATAGAGAAATGGAAACTGAGCTTTATCCTTGAGAATGGGGTGCACTGGGCCATAGCAGATCTACATGGAGACAGAGTGGGTTAAGAGGTGGGGTGGACCAGGGAAAACACTGACACACATATACAAAGCATACAAGGAAGTTCCATTTTCCCAAAGACTGCCTCTCCTATTGTGATCAAAGACTGGAGAAGTTCATTGCATTTACCTTGGCTCCCTCAAAACAATTCCCTGATTAGAAATGCCCCATATGGTTTGGGAAAGCATAAAATGAGCTGAATCGGATAGCATCATTTTCTTTGCAATTTCTGCTCCTAAGAATTCCCTTCAGCGGGAGTTTTGGAATCTCTCCAAGGCAGAAACAGAACTGAGCACATTTATTCTCTTCATCAGGATGACCCACTCCTCAGAGGCAGCTCCCTGGCCCAGCGACAGATGGCTTCCTAGAGCTACCTAGAGCTACCTGAGACAGATGGCTGCCTAGAGCTTCTTAGGCTCCTCTTGGTCAGTGTTAAGCATGCTAGTGCTTGATAAATAGACGTCCTGTAACCTCATGCTTGGGTCATGATGTCACTGTACATGTCCAGGATTTTAGCATTCACTGGAGGCAGGAGATGATGTGTACCCGATAATCAGGCTCGCTTTAAAAACTAAAGACCTTAGAACTAAGTTCATGCTAATTCCAGCCCACCAGAAACACAGCAGCAGCTGAGGGAGCCAGTATTAGGTCAGGGGAGGGCTAGGTTAGGGGGGAGGAAGGACATGGAGTGGGATAGTTATAGACGTGTTGAGCAGGGTCATGACATTTAAACCCCTGGAAGCATTCAGCCTGGAGAGAGGGAAAGTCTCAGCTTTTTCAGGGTGGGGGTGGGGGAGGGTTAGTTTGGGAGATAAGTCTTGGGGTGGACTGAGAGAAAATCCACTTCACCTAGCTGTGCCCAATTTTGCCTCTTCATTCCACTGTGTTACTTAAGATTTTGGGGAGGAATGGGGAGATGGAGGATCTGGAGGAACTGGTACAACTGAGTAGTATGGGGAAATTGAGTTGGGAAGAAACAGGCATACTAGTAGATGGAATTATGAAGGGCCATTATGGATAACCTTCACAGCCAATCCCTGAATTCCCTCCACCCTCCAGTTTTCCATCAGAGTCAGAAGTGATAATAATAGTAGTAGTAGCAATATTTATTGAGTACCTATATGGAGCAGTTCATTGTACTGGGCACTTGGGAAGTATAGAATGATTAAGTGACACATGTCCTTCCCTAACACTCTAGTGGGGGAAACAAATTGAAGCATTTACAACCCAAGTGGTTCAAAAAATGCTTAAGGGCTTATACACATCAGTGCTGACGTTGGTAATAGATACATTCGTAAGTACTAGAATTGGCTGAAAGGATGGGATGGCTCAGAGTACTGGCAAAGCAATTGGGGAAGTCTTGTTGAAGGAGGAGGGATATAAGCAGGGATTTGAATGTGTGAACAACTGTGGTATGTCTGATGTGAAGAGGGAGAAGTTCCAAGTTGGCGCACGAGGGGCCGGATCCCCATTGTGAACTTTTTTACTATCAATTTGTCCCACACTTGAGATCCCAAGCCATCAGTCACCCCATAGACGCAGTTTGTAGCTTCCATGAGCTTCTCCACATTCAACTACCCACCGTTTAAATGTATTGCATCAGTGACTTCTTCTGGGGACCCACTGCATTCTGCTCTCCCCACTATGCCTTCAAGACACCTCACCATCGTTCCATATCCCATCCATTTCTGTCATCTTTTTGGATTGCACAACACCCCCGACAGACTCAGAATCCCTGCTGATCTCTGATTTTAAACCCCAGGTTTTATTCCCTCTACTGGTCCTGCTGACCTTTCTCCTGCCACTCAACTTCCCAACTGCAGGATGTGAGAGTCCCATCTCTGAAGCACGTGGAGTGGGGAATTTCTGATGCTGATCAGCAATCTCACAGAAATGTTGGGAGACATATATCTGTAACCTTCCCAGTGAAATCAATAGGAATATTCACCTAGAGCACATCAATCAATTAGAATTTGTGTGACCCAGTGGAAAGAGAACAAGCCTGTGAGTCAGATGATCTGGGTTCTTATACTAGTTCTGCCACTTGCCTGGTATGTGATCTTCAGGAAGACATTTCACTTCTCTCTGCTTCAGTTCTCTCATTTACAAAATGGAGATTCAATACTTGTTCTCCCTTCTATGTAGACTGTGAGCTCCATGTTGTATCTGATGATCTTGTGTCTAACTCAGAGCTTAATACAGTCCTTAGCACAAAGTAATCACTTAAGAAATACCACAATTATTAGCCACAGTTTTTGAGTTCCTCAAGGGACAACATCCACATGATGATTCCAAGTACTTAGTACAGTGTCCTTTCATAGTGTAAGAACATAATAAATATTATTACTAGTGTTTATGTGCACCTACTATGTGCATACCCTCATACTGAGGGCTTGGACCAGTATGATAAAGTTAGTAGACATTGTCACTGCCCTCAAAGACCTTATAATCTAGTAGGGGAATCAGGCACTGAAATAAATTACAGGTACTTGTCACAACAGAGTTTGAAGATATGCACATAAGCATTATGGATTAATATCCACAGTAATCAATAGTCACTGATGCAAAAGTAGTGAGGTAGTCTGTAGTGTTATGAGATGAGCATACCTCTATTGTCAGACTGACTGTCATGCACGTGTCTATACAGGATAGACACAAATGGAAGAAATATTTTCCAACTCATTCAAATCACAGAAACAACTGTTCCTGTATAAAGGGAGATTGAACTGATATATGCACAAGAGCCCTCACAACAAACTTAACTGGGATCTGGTACCCAAATGCTGTTCTATTGCCATGGGAATAGGATTAAGCCTGGATCCCTTATGCTTGGGAACTTGTAAAGACCCAGCACCCAGGAGCTGGTCATGGATACTGCTAACGACATCCCTCCTATTCATTCATTCATTCATTCATTCAATCGTATTTATTGAGCGCTTACTGTGTGCAGAGCACTGTACTAAGCACTTCGGAAGTACAAGTTGGCAACATATAGAGACGGTCCCTACCCAACAGCGGGCTCACAGTCTAGAAGGGGGAGACAGACAACAAAACAAAACATATTAACAAAAAAACATAAATAGAATAGTAGATATGTACAAGTAAAATAAATAGAGTAATAAATACGTTCAAACATATATGCAGGTGCTGTGGGGAGGGGAAGGAGGTAAGGTGGGGGATGAGGAGGGGGAGGAGGGGGAGGGGAAGGAGGAGGCTCAGGCTGGGAAGGCCTCCTGGAGAAGGTGAGCTCTCAGTAGGGCTTTGAAGGGAGGAAGAGAGCTAGCTTGGCCGATGTGCGGAGGAAGGGCATTCCAGGCCAGGGGGAGGACGTGGGCCGGGGGTCGGTGGCAGGAAAGGAGAGAACGAGGCCCACTGAGGAGGCTAGAGTCCGAGGAGTGGAGGGTGCGGTCTGGGCTGTAGAAGGAAAGAACGGAGGTGAGGTAGGAGGGGGCGAGGTGATGGAGAGCCTTGAAGCCAAGGGTGAGGAGTTTTTGCCTGATCCGTAGGTTCATTGATAGCCACTGGAGATTTTTGAGGAGGTGAGAAACATGCCCAGAGCATTTCTGGACAAAGACATTCCGGGCAGCAGTGTGAAATCTGGATTGAAGTTGGGAGAGACAGGATGATGGGAGATCGGATAGGAGGCTGATACAGTAATCCAGTCGGGATAGGATGAGAGATTGAACCAGCAGGGTAGTGATTTGGATAGATAGGCAAGGGTGAATCGTGTCAATGTTGTGGAGGTGAGAGCGGCAGGTTTTGGTGATGGATTGGATGTGTAGGGTGAACGAGAGAGCGCAGTCGAGGATGGCACAAAGGCTGTGGACTTGTGAGACGGGAAGGATGGTAGTGACATCTACAGTGACGGAAAAGTCAGGGAGAGGACAGGGTTTGGGAGAGAAGATAAGGAGTTCAGTCTTGGACATATTGAGTTTTAGATGGCGGGCAGACATTCAGATGGACATGTCCTGAAGGCAGGAGGAGATACGATCCTGTAGGGAGGGAGAGAGAACAGGGGCAGAGATACAGATCTGGGTGTCATCAGCGTAGAAATTATAGTTGAAGCCGTGGGAGCGAATGAGTTCACCAAGGGAGTGAGTGTAGATAGAGAACAGAAGGGGACCTAGAACTGAGGAACCCCTACAGTATGAGGATGGGAGGGGGAGGAGGAACCGACAAAGGAGACTGAGAATGAATGGCCGGAGAGATGAGAAGAACTAGGAGAGAATGGAGTCTGTGAAACCAAGGTTGGATAGCGTGTTGTGGAGAAGGGGGTGATCCACAGTGTTGAAGGCAGCTGAGAGGTCGAGGAGGTTTAAGATAGAGTAGGAGCCATTGGATATGGCAACAAGGAGGTCATTGGTGACCTTTGAGGGGGTGGTTTCGGTGGAGTGTAGGGTATGGAAGCCAGATTGGAGGAGGTCAAGGAGAGAGTTGGTGTTGAGGAGGAATTCAAGGCAGCGAGTGTAGATGACTCGTTCTAGGAGTTTGGGAAGGAATGGTAAGAGGGAGATGGGGCGATAGCTAGAAGGGGAGGTGAGGTCAAGAGTGGGTTTTTTTAAGATGGGTGAAACATGGGCATGTTTGAAGGCAGAGGGGAAGGAACCAGTAGAGAGTGAGCAGTTGGAAATGGAAGTTAAGGGAGGGAGGAGGGAAGGGGCAAGGGATTTCATAAGAATAGAGGGAATTGGGTCAGAATCACAGGTGGATGGAGTAACACTTGAGAGGAGGGTGGAGATCTCATCTGAAGATACTGCTGGGAAGGATGGGAGAGTAGCAGAGAGGGCTGAGAGCAGGGGGGATGGAGAAGGGGAAGGGGTGACTTCTGGGAGCTCAGATCTGATGGAGTTAATTTTACTAATGGAGTAGGAGGCCAGATCGTTGAGGATGAGGGATAGAGGATGGGGAGGAACAGGGGGCCTGAGAAGGGAGTTAAATGTATGGAAGAGCTGGCAGGAATGATGGGCATGGATGTTAATAAGGGAGGAGAAATAGTTTTGCCTGGCAGAGGAGAGTGCAAAGCTAAGGCAGAAAAGGATAAACTTAAAGTGAACAAGGTTGGCCTGGTATTTAGACTTTCCCCAGCAGCCTTCAGCAGCTCGAGCATAAGAGCGAAGGAGGCAGACAGTGGCAGTGATCCTAGGCTGTGGGTTAGTGGTTTGAGAGCAGCGAAGCGAAAGGGGAACGAGTGAGCCGAGCTGAGTAGAGAGGGTAGAGTTGAGAGCAGTAATCTGGTCATTAAGATTGGGTAGAGAGGAAAGGGTGGCGAAGTGGGGTGTGAGGCACTCAGAAAGATGGTTGGGGTCAAGAGAGCGGAGGTCTCTGTGAGGTAGTAATATAGATTTACAGGGGAGAAGAGTGTGAGTGAAGAGGCAAATGTTAAGGTTATGATCAGAGAGAGGGATTTCAGAGTTGATGAGGGTGGAGATACTGCAGCAGTAGGAGATGATGAGGTCGAGGCTGTGACCAAGTTGGTGAGTGGGCGAGGTGGAGTGGAGCAGGAGGTTGGAAGTGTCAAAGAGAGATCGAAGGCGTTTGGCAGAGTAGTCACCAGGGACATCCATGTGGATGTTGAATTCTCCAAGGATCAGAGTGGGCATGAAAAATGAGAGAAGGAAGGTGATAAAGGGGTCAAGGTCGTTTAAATAAGTTGAAGTTGGGGCCAGGGGGGCGGTAGATGACGGCTACAAGAATCTGGAGGGGGTGGTAAAGGCGAATAATATAGGCTTCAAAGGAGGGGAAGGGAAGGGAAGGGGGAGGAGGGTAGTGCAAAAGCCACATTAGGGTGCAAAAAGGAAGCTGACACCTCCTCCTTTTCAGGTGAGTCTGGGGGAGTGGGAGAAGAAGAGCTTAGGAACTGTGACTTGCACATAGTAAATGCTTAATAAATGCCATCAAAAAGAAAGAAAAGAGCAGCAGAAGAGACCATGTCATCCGGAGTGAGCCATGTTTCGGGTTAGGGCCAGGAGGAGAGAGCTGGAAAGGAACAGGTCAGCGATGAAAGGGAGCTTACCCATAATCGAGCGAGGGTTCCAAAGACCATACTAGGAAGCAGCTGCGGAAGGAGGGGAGGGAGGGGAAAGGGTGCGAGTGGTGGGGAGGATTTGGATTGGAATGAGTGTGGCAGGGGGCCTGGGTGGGGAGAAGGGGAAGAGGGGGTGGCTATGAGAAAGGAGAACTGGGATGTGGTGGGGGCAGGGAGGAGGGTAGGGAGGGGGTTGGAATGGTGTAGTAGAGGGTTTGCGCTCATACAGAGGGATTCTAGGGAAGGGGTGAGATGGAGGTTTGGGGGCGGGGGAAAGGGGGGGAAAGAGCTGGGTTGGAGAGGGGAAGGGGAAGGTGAGGAATGGGAAGGGCAGCTGGGAACAGGGGAATTGATAGTGTATAGTGAAGTCAGCAAGGTAAATGACAGTAGAGTGGGTTGTTAACAATCAATATGCGATGGCAATAAAATAAGCAGATGATGACATCACAGAGATCAGTGAACAATTAACATGCAGAAGCAACCATTAAATAGGCAGATGATGCCCAAAGCAGAAGGATGAATTGTCCATGGGTCAGTCAAATCAAATAAAAACGGCTAATGGCAAGGAGAGTCCAGAGGCCCTTGGCAGACATGTCTCAGAGGTGGTGGAGGATGGAGTCCTATGGATGACAGTTCTGGAGTAGGGCAGAACTGTTAAGGGAGATCACGGGAGGGGAGACGCCTGGAAAAAGGCGTTAACAGACAAATAGCATCTGTGGGCTGACTAGGTGCAAATGGGGTTGTTGCTTTCCACTATGGCTAAGAGGTATTGATAGGGAAAATTTATTGGTGGTAATAGAAGATAGCTAATTAAAATCATGGGATAAAGTATCTCATATGTTTCTCCTCCAGTAGAACAGAAAGCATGCAAAACATAAATGCAGTGTAATAATGAATTACTGGATTTTGTAGGTAAAACTTCACCATGACAGTAATATATTGGAAGACTTTTCTGACCTGTTCTGGATTAGCCAAAACAATGAGACTTTCTCTCTCTGTCTCTGTCCCTCTGTGTCTCTGTCTAATTCCCTATCTCTTCTTCTCACTTTCCCTCAGCATTTTCTCTCCACTCGAACTCTTTCCTCTCTTTTGGGACATTACTAAAAAAGGAACCATCCCGTAATCCTGATCTAAACTTTGCTGACACTTTTACATGGATCATTTACCACTTAAGCTCCATTCATGCATAGTGTCCCCAGACAAAAGAATGGTGCTTATTTTTGTAAATTCTCCCTAGTTTTTCCCTCTGTCCCTGTATCTCTCTTGGGACCGCACCCTCTCCCATCAGGTTCTAAGTCAGCTCTTTGTCTCTGCTGTTTCCTGCCAGAGATGCAGAGAATATTTTTCCTCACTTTTCATTTCCCTCCACAGTCACTGGGGGCTTTCCCCTCTCTGTCCCTGTGTCACTGCTGCCCTAAGCTAGTGATCTGTGCTGTCTCCTGTCCTTCCCATTACAGGTACTTCAAAAAACACTACCAGCACCTCATGTTCCCAGCGTCTGCCATGGAGATCAAGAGGAGATATGCCGTATAGACTTCTAGAAAGAGCAGGGGCCTGGGAACGGGTAGGACCTAGGTTCAAATCCCTGTTTCACCATTTATTGCTGTGTGATCTCCACTACCCCCAGGGACACTGCCAGACTAGACACTAGCAATGGGGCTCTTCTGGATGGTGTAATCGGAATCACCAAAAATTAGCAAAATTTGTGTTCCAACAGGACTTGGAACTACTGGAAAAATTGGGTGGAAGCCCCACACAGACACTTGCATATGGCAGGTGAACATTCTCCTACTGAACACCAATGCTGGCAGAGATATTTGTATTACAGTCATAAGAGGGTTTGCAACTCTGAGGACTAGAGAGAGGAGACATACATACAATACATTTGGTAAGCAGGAAATGCCCTCATTACGAAGACTTGAGCTGGGCAGAGTGGAATAAATAAATTAATCCATCATATTGGGTTTTTTTTCATTTTTATGGTATTTGGTAATGATGATGATGATGATGATATTTGTAAAGGGCTTACTATATGACAAGCACTGTTTGAAGCGCTGGGGGGCATACAAGGTAATCAGGTTGTCCCACGTGGGGCTCACAGTCTTATTCCCCATTTAACAGATGAAGGAACTGAGGCACACAGTTCTAAGTGATTAGGGTAGATACAAGCTATTCAAGATGTTTATAGTTCCTGTACCACATAGGTCTCGCAGTCTAGGTAGGAGGGCGAATAGGCTCTGAATCCCCATTTTGGAGTTGATAAAACTGAGTTACAGAGAAATTAATTCACACTGCGGGCAAGTGGTGAAGCAGGGTTTAGAACCCAGTTCCTCTGACTCCCAGGCCCATACGTCATCCATTAGGGCATCTACTACTTGCTTGAGTACCTTCTATGCATACAGAACATTATTCTAGGTACTTGAGAGAATATAGCAGAATTAGTTAACATGATCCATACTCACCCAAATTTTAGAATCTAGTCAGGAAGACATCAATTAATTAATTAATCAATCAAGCACTGCACTAAGCGCTTGGGAGAGTATCCTTCTTCGGTCTGTGTCTCAGTATCTTTATAAGAGGCAGGGGTTCGGAGTAAGTACTATGGCTGGTGTTCAATGCACTATTGTGTTTGATGTCACCGATTGAAGATTGGGTTGGTAAAAAGGATCTGTTCTGAGGGACACAAACCTGGAAAGATCGAGATTTGCTAGGTTAGCCACGAGAAGGAGTGTGGTCCAGTGGCTAGAGCATCCCGCCTCTGCCACTTGTCAGAGTTTGCCTTTCAAGAAAGCAGCAAGTTGCCCCGAGGGCAGGAACACCAGGATTCAGAGCCCAAGAGGTCCTGAACTAAGTGTCCTAACCAAACTACAGGTATGTAAAATTAGAAATGGAAAATGTACTCACTCTGTTAATCGCAAAACATTGCATTAAAACGGTTAGTACAGTAGTTCTCTTGACTAAATCGCCAGATCCGTTGCCTTTCCTCCCATGACTGTAGGCAACTGAGCTCCCTCCTTCCTCTCCCCTTCCTCACCCTCCCCATCCCCTCCAGCTTATCCCTTCCCCTCCCCACACCACCTGTATATATGTATATATGTTTGTACGTATTTATTACTCTATTTTTTTGATTTGTACATATTTCTTCTATTTATTTTATTTTGTTAATATATTTTGTTTTGTTCTCTGTCTCCCCCTTCTAGACTGTGAGCCCACTATTGGGTAGGGACCGTCTTTGTATGTTGCCAACTTATGCTTCCCAAGCGCTTAGTACAGTGCTCTGCACACAGTAAGCGCTCAATAAATACAATTGAATGAATGAATGAATTTCTGACCCAGAGGACGTTCTCTAAGTCTTTTCTTCTTCCACAGGGCTGGCCCTCTCTTTCCTCATCCACAGCCCTGCTCCCTATCTCTCTGCTTTGAAAAAAGCAGACTTTGTGTTCAGATCTTTTGAGCTAAAGCCGAGAGCCCCTGGCCAATCTGTTCTCCACCTTAAAGGAGGATGTTTTTCACTGGCCCAGTCCAGTTTTTAGTGGATCTCGGTACTAGTAAGAAGCCCCACTACTGTCAAGTCTGTCACTCAGTCTCTGCTGTGTACTTGGCAGTGGGAGGTCGGTGCCGGCTGAATAAGGCTTCTCTCCTGTAAGAAATGTTTGGAAGCCTGCTCGATATGTACCTATTGTCCTCAGTCCATAATTTCTTCTTCACTGCCTCTTTCCCTTCATGAGTTTGTAGGCCCAAGGAAAAGACTCCACCTTTGAGACTCTTTAAAGAGCCCCAGCTGAGATAGACCTCTGTCAGGCTGTCAGTCACTCTCTGGACTGCCAGAAGGCTGTGTCTCCTTGCCATTGGGCACCCAGGAACTTCCAGTCTTGCTGTCTGGTGTACACTGATTCCCTCTGATGTACAGAGATATCTAATTCCTCTCAGCTAGCTCAGCACGAGTGAATGCTGCCTTCACCTTGTGTTTCAATCAATTAATGTTATGTATTGAGTACATACTATGTGCAGGCCTCTTATTAAGCTTCTGTGAGAGGGAATTGCCTGGCTCTTTACAGCACTCCTTCCTCAGGACGCTCTTCCTCCTCCACTGCCATGACTGCCACCACAAACACCATACAAACCTTCTGGCCATTCCCCTGGAGGCAGGAATTTCCATGAGAAGTTGGAGTGGCTCAGTGGAAAGAACACGGGCTTTGGAGTCAGAGGTCATGGGTTCAAATCCCGGCTCTGCCAATTGTCAGCTGTGTGACTTTGGACAAGTCACTTAATTTATCTGTGCCTCAGTTACCTCATCTGTAAAATGGGGATTAAGACTGTGAGCCCCCCGTGGGACAACCCGATCACCTTGTAACCTCTCCAGCGCTTAAAACAGTGCTTTGTCCGTAGTACATGCTTTATAAATGCCATTATCATTATTATCATTTGCACAGCTCGACACTTCGTCCCACCTTTGACTAAGAGGAATCAGGTTTTCATCCTTGGCAAAAATTTTTCAGGTCAATCTGGCTTTTGTAGGGATCATCGGCAAAGAGGGTGAGGTTGAGTGGGGCCATGCAAAGGTACTATCTTCACCCTTTGCCATCACTCCAATTGTGGGCAAGTTCCCAAGAGCATGAGAAAAATCATTCTTCTGTTTCAATTGGCTGCCAAGTGGAGAAAATTAAAATGTAATTCATCCCTTTGTGTCAATCCTAGAAATTTTGTTGGACATAGGGTAATTGGTGGTGAGCATAAAGATTTGCAGCATGCAGGAGCAGAGGCTCAGGGGTAGAATTCATGTCTGGACAAGATGGAGCTCCGGGTTTGATTTTTATCTAATTCAATCAGATTTCATTTTAGGTCAGACCATAACTGACAGGCCTAACTTTACTGTTTTGGCCAGGTATCAGGGAGAACAACCGAAATGCTAGTGCACCTACTGCCCACACTGATTTGCAATCCAAGGACCTCACAATCTAGGGGGATACCATATATTATGAACAGAAGGTAGAAGGGAAAGTGATATGGACACGTCCTAGCATTGAGAGCTTACATCATCCTGGGCAGTGCAGGAGCCCAGATTTCTCATGGGATAAGCAGCAGGCCAGATTCAGGGTCGAGGAAGAGAGGCAACTACTGACTAATAATAGATCATTCCCCAGCTAGGTGCCAGAACAGAGAAATGGACCTTAGACACTGGTCAGACTATTTGGCGATGGGGGCAGTTTTAGCTGTGTGACTTTGGGCAAGTTACTTAACTTCTATGTACCTCAGTTACCTCATCTGTAAAATGGGGATTAAGACGGTGATCCCCAAGTGGGACAACCTGATTACCTTGTTTCTACCCCAACGCTTAGAACAGTGCTTGGCACATAGTAAGCTCTTTAAATATACCATCATTATTATTCCAAGTGAATGGAACAGTGCTTGCCACATAGTAAGCGCTTAACAGATGCCATCATTATTATTCCAAGTGAATGGAACAGTGCTTGCCACGTAGTAAGTGCTTAAAAAATACCATTATTATTATTATTATTTTATGGGTGCAATAAAGCATGTGTGGCAGAGATGGAATGGGGATGAAACTGAACCTAGTTGGGAGTTCTGAGGAAGGGAGGAAGTTGAGCTGGGGTTTGGACTGGAAGCAGGAGCTGGTGAGTGTGGAGTCTCAGATATTGGGACAATTTTCCTCCCACACTGCAGCCTCAGGCTGCAGACCAGAGAGACGCCAGAGAGAGATAGAAGTTCCCTTCCCCACCCTTTCCCTGCCAGCCAATCACAGAGGCACACTCAGAGCCCTCATGTCCTATGCATTATGATGGCATCTTTAAATAAGCCAATGCTTTCAAACAAGCTCAAAAATCCTCTAGCCTAAAAAATCCTCCTCAGCCTTCACATCACCCTCCAGTTATTAAATCATCCTTCCTGAATTCCTCAAGTGAGTTGATGCGCCCACTACCTCCATTTCCTCTCCTCAAATTTTCTCTTTCAATTCCTCCGGTCTGGATTCTGCTCCACCCTTTGGGAACGTCCCTCTCTAAGGTCACCAAAGAATTACTTCTTGCCAAATACAATAGCCTCTATTCCATACTAATCCTCCACAACCTCTGCCTTCAGTGCTCCCTTTTCCTGGAATTACTAACTTTGGCTTCACTGACATTGATTTCTCCTGGCTATGGATTCTTCTTCTCATTCTCTATCACTTCCTATGCCCACCTCTAACTCTGGGAGTCCCTCAAGCTACAGTTCTGCTCTATTTACACAACTGTCTCAGAGTTACCCCCGCAGTCAGTCAATCATATTTACTGAGTGCTTACTGTGTTCAGAGCACTATAAGAAGTGCTTGGGAGAGTACATATGTCAGTGTAATAGACACATTCCTTGCCCAGATTGAGCGTACAGTCTAGAGGAGAAGACAGACTTTAACTTAATAAAATTACAGATATATACAAAAGTGCTGTGGGGTTTGGAGGAGAAATGATGAAAGGGTGGATTTTAGTGATGTTGTGAAGGTCAGACCGATGGGATTTAGTGATGAATTGAATATGTTGGCTGAATGATAGAGCCTATGGAAAACGCCAAGGTTATGGGCTTGTGAGACAGGAAGGATGGTGGTGCAATCTACAGTGATGGGAAAGTCAGGGGAAGGGCAGGGTTTGGCTGGGAAGATAAGGAGTTCTGTTTTTGGCACATTAGATTTGAGGTGATGGCAAGACATCCAAGTAGAGATGTCTTGAAGGCAGGAGGAAATGTGAGACTTCAGAGAGGGAGAGAGATCGGGGTTGGAGATTTAAATTTCGGAATCCTCTGCATAGAGGTGGTAGTTGAATCCATGTGAGTGAATGATTCCTCTAAGGGGGTACGTTTAGATAGAGAATAGAAGGGGATCCAGAACTGAATTTTGGGGTGGGAGGCAGAGGAGGAGCCTATAAAAGAGATGCAGAATGAGCGGGCAGAGTAATAGAAGGAGAGACAGGAGAGGAAAGTGTCAGTGAAGCTGAAGTAGGGTAATATTTCCAGGAAAAGGAGGTGGTCAACTATGTGTCCCGAGGTGACCCTTGGGTACCGGCCATCTTAAGGTCAAAAGCTATCTCGTGACCACCTGAGCCAGCAGGCGGAACTCGGAAGTGAGGGTGGGATACCGCCCCCACGACCAAATCTGCTAGATTGACAGCCCAAGCTGGGAATACAGAAGGTGTCCCTCGCCCCCGTGCCAATCAAATTAGGTATGGAGGAGGCGGGGAGGGCAGAGATTGGATAGACTGAGGCCGGAAGCTGGAATGGCCTAGGGGCACAGGCAATAAATACCTGTCGCCTCTGACCTTCGGGGTCAGAACACCAGGACACGCAGTAGCAGGAGCAGCCACAGCAGCAGCAGCCCACGTGTCTCTCCCTGCCCAGAAGGCCAGATGCCCGCTCTACAACCAGAACCAACACACTGAAGCAAGGGCCGCGGGATGGGTGAGTGTCTCATGGGTGGGACCTAGGTATCCCCCTGCTGATGGGAATTATGAGTGGATTCCTCCCATGTAGGGAGAGCACATTGTGAGAGCTAGCCGCCCACCACGGGCGCGGGTAATGTAATGAATTCTTCCCATGTGGGAAAGTAAGTGGATTCTTCCCGAGTGGGAAGTGCACATGGGTGAGAGTTAACCAACTCACCCTCGTGCGATTAATGGATGATTGTGTTCCTCCCGTGTAGGGAAGCTCTAATATTGCTAATTGATTATATTCCTCCCGAAAGGGAAGCTCAATCCATTGCGCCTAAACAATTACATAAATTCAATTCACCTCGCGGAATAAATTTTATATAAAACTTAGGCTTTCCGTCCCCGGCCTCTCTCTCTCTCGCCTCGCTGATCACTGAACGAACCCATCCCCGGACGACGGGTGACACTATGTCAAAGGCAGCCAGGAGGTCAAGGATGGAATAACGGCCATTGGATTTGACAAGAAGAAGTTCGATCCCTTTCTCACATTCCTTCTCTCTTTCTCCATGCCCACATTGATTCTTGGGGACTTCAATAACCACATAGATATTCCTGATGACACCTCTGCTGCCCACATTCTATCATTCCTCAACTCCACTGGCCTCCTGCTCCACCCACTTCACCCACTCACCAATTTGGACACACACTCGATTTCATCATCTCTAGCCACTGCACATTTCTACCCTCACCAACTCTGAAATCCCTCTAACTTATCACGACCTCCTGATCTGACTTCTTTCCTGCACACCTCCTCCACACAAATCTGTGCTGTTCCTTCACAGAGACCTCCGATCTTTTGATCCCATCCCATTTTATCAACTCCTTCTGCCCCATTTAACTCCCAGATCCAAAATAGCTTCCTTTGATGACCACATTGACACTCTTAACACCACCTTCTCTACTGAATTTATCTCACTCACTTCCCTATCCCTTTATCGATCTTTTACCACGGACCTACAGCCCTGGATCAGCTCCACAGGCCACCTCCTTTGCTCTTGTGTATGAGCCATAGAGCACTGCTGGCAAAAATCCAGGTATCAGCCTGACCTTGTCCACTTCAAGTTTATCCTTGAGTGCTTTAATTCAGCACTCTCCACTGCCAGGCAAAATGATTTCTCCATCTTTATTAACACCCATGCCTATCACCCTCACCAGTTGATCCAGACATTTAACTCCCTCCGCAAACCCCTCTCCCCCAACCTCCCCATCTCTTGCCCCCAGTAACCTGGCCATCTACTTCGTTAAGAAAAGTGACACTACCAGGTGTAAGCTCACTAAAATCTCCCCTGACCCCCTCCAGTCCCCCCCACTCCTGCCCCTTCTTTAACTCTCCCAACTTTTCCAGCAGTATCTCTAGGGAGGTCTTCTGCCTTCTCTCAAAATCCACACTCTCCACCTGTGTTTCTCACCCCATTTCTTCTGATCTTAACAAAACACTTGCCCCATTCCTTCTTCCCTCCATAACTGCTATCTTCAGCTGTTTGCTCTCCATTGGCGTTTTCCCCACTGCTTTCAAACATGCCCATATCTCTTCCATCCTAAAAAAAACCCCTCCCTTGACTCCATTGCTCCCTCCAGTTACTGCCCCACATCCCTCCTACCAATCATCTGCAAATTCCTAGAGCAAGCTGTTTACACCCGCTTTCTCAAGTTCCTCTCCTCCAAATGTTTCTTGAACCCTTCCAATCTGGCTTCTGTCCCCTTCACTCCACAGAAACCGTCCACTCAAAGGTCACCAATGATCTTCTTCTTGCCAAATCAATGACCTCTACTCCATCATAATCCTCCTCAACCTCTCAGTTGCCCTCGACATGGTCTACCACCCCCTTCTCCTGGTAATGTTAACCAAACTCGGCTTCAGTGACACTATCTTCCCCTGGTTCACCTCCTATATCTCTGGCCACTCATTCTCCAGTTTCTTTTGCGGGCCTCTCCTCTGCCTCCCACCCTCTAACTGTGGGGGTACCTCAAGGTTCAGTTCTGGGTCCCCTTCTATTTTTCATCTACAACCACTCCCTTCGAGAACTCATTCACTCCCGTGGCTTCAACTACCACCTCTATTCAGACGATACCAAAATCTACACCTCCTCCCTCTCTGCAGCTTCGCCTTTCCTCTTGCCTTCTAGACATCTCTTACTTGGATGTCTTCCCATCAACTCAAAGTTAACGTGTGCAAAAGAGAACTCCTTATTTTCGTTTATTCAATCATATTTATTGAGCACTTATTGTGTGCAGAGCATTGTACTAAGTTATCTTCCCACCCATACCCTGTCCTCCCCTTGACTTTCCCATCACTGTAAATGGGCCTGGGAGTTGGAAGTCTACTTCACGTCTTTGTGCCTCGTTGACCTCACCTGTCAAATGGGGATGAAGACTGTGAGCCCCAAGTGGGACAACCCGATAACCTTGTATCTAGCCCAGCGCTTAGAAAAAGCAGCGTGGCTCAGTGGAAAGAGCCCAGGCTTGCGAGACAGAGGTCATGGGTTCTAATCCCCGTTCTGCCAATTCTTAACTGTGTGACTTTGGGCAAGTCACTGCATTTCTCTGTGCCTCAGTTCCCTCATCTGTAAAATGGAGATTAAGACCGTGAGCCCTACGAGGGACAACCTGATCACCTTGTATCCCTCCCAGGGCTTAGAACAATGCTTTGCACATACCAAGCGCTCACCAAATACCATTATTATTATTATCATTATTATTCTGGTGCTTAGACCAGTGCCTGGATATAGTAAGCACTTAACAAATACCATCATCATCATTATTATTATTACCTCGGTGCTTAGAACAGTGCTTGGCACATAGTAAGCACTTAACAAATATCATCATTACTATTATTATTATTCAGGCACTTAGAACAGTGCTTGGCACATAGTAAGTGTTTAAATACCATCATCATCATCATTATTATTATTATTATTATTATTATTATTTCCCTGGCACTTCGAACAGTGCTTTTCACATACTAAGTGCTTAACAGGGAAGCAGCAGAGAAACAGCATGGCTCAGTGGAAAGAGCCATGAGCCAGAGGTTGTGGGTTCTAATCCTGGCTGCAGAACTTGTCAGCTGTGCTACCTTGGGCAAGTCACTTAACTTCTCTGGGCCTCAGTTCCCTCATCTGTAAAATGGGGATGAAGACTGTGAGCCCCATGTGAGACAACCTGATTATCTTGTATCTACTCCAGCGCTTAGAATGGTGCTTGGCACAGAGTAAGTGCTTAACAAATACCAACATTATTACTATTAACAAATACTGCGATGATTATGATTATTTCCCCGGTGCTTAGAACAGTGCCTGGCACATAGCATGGCTCAATGGAAAGAGCACGGGCTTTGGAGTCAGAAGTCATGGGTTCAAATCTCAGCTCTGCCAATTGTCAGCTGTGTGACTTTGGGCAAGTCACTTAACTTCTCTGGGCCTCAGTTCCCTCTTCTCTAAAATGGGGATGAAGACTGTCAGCCCCACCTGGGACAACCTGATCACCTTGTTATTCCCCCAGCGCTTAGAACAGTGCTTTGCACATAGGAAGTGCTTAACAAATGCCATTATTATTATCATTATCATTATTATTATTATTGAGTTCTAATCCCTGCTCTGCCATTTACTTGCTCTATGACCTGTCACTTCTCTGTGCCTCAGTTTCCTAATTTGCAGAATGGGAGCTCAATACCTGTTCTCCCTCCTACTTATAGAGTGTGGGCCCCAGGTGGGACCTGAATGTCTTGTATCTACTGCAGTGCTTAGTACGAGGTTTGGCACACAGTAATTGCTTAAAAAATACGATTATTTAGTAATATTATTTATTATTATTAATAATAATAATCATATCCCTCTCCCATAGGCATTCCTAAGCTATAAGAATGGATGTGGATGAATTCGGCCTGATATTTAGATTTCCACCAGTAGTGCTCTTTGGCTCGAGAACAAGAATGAAGGAGGCTAACTTTGCACGTGATCCAGGGATGTAGATTAATGGTACAAGATTGACAAAGGGATGGCGGGGTAAGGGAGCTAGCTCTCTTCCTCCCTTCAAAGCCCTACTGAGAGCTCACCTCCTCCAGGAGGCCTTCCCAGACTGAGTCCCCTCCTTCCTTTCCCCCTCCTCCCCCTCCTCACCCCCCTGCCTTACCTCCTTCCCCTCCCCACAGCACCTGTATATATGTATATATCTGCCAAGCTAGCTCTCTTCCTCCCTTCAAATCTCTACTGAGAGCTCACCTCCTCCGGGATGCCTTCCCAGACTTAGCTCCCTCCTTCCTCTCCCCCTCCTCCCCCTCCCCATCCCCCCGCTTTACCTCCTTCCCCTCCCCACAGCACTTGTACATATATCTATATATACGTATGTTTGTACGTATTTATTACTCTATTTATTTATTTATTTTACTTGTACATATTTATTCTATTTATTTTATTTTGTTAATATGTTTTGTTGTCTGTCTCCCCCTTCTAGACTGTGAGCCCGCTGTTAGGTAGGGGCTGTCTCTATACGTTGCCAACTTGTACTTCCCAAGAACTTAGTACAGTGCTCTGCACACAGTAAGTGCTCAATAAATACAATTGAATGAATGAATGAGTTGAGTTCAGTAGAGAGGCTGGAATTGAGAGTGCATATTTGGTCATCAAGGGGAGATAGATTGGGTGTAGAGGCAAGCGAGGCATGTTGATTTGAGAAAATTGGATGGGGTCCAGGGATTGGAGGTCTCTGTGGAGGGAACACAACAGATTCATGGGTAGGAGGTGTGTGGGAAAGGAGGAAAGTGAGAAGGTTGTGGTCAGAGAGAGGAATTTCAGATTTAGTGAGGGTAAGGTTTGTGCAGTGGTTAGAGAAGATGAAATCGAGTGTGTGTCCAAATTGGTGAGTGGGCAAGGTGGGCTGAAGCTAGCGTTCAGTATAGTTGCAGAGTGTTAGAAGGCAGTCAGCAGAAAAGTCATCAGGAACTTATATGTGGATATTGAAGGCTCCAAGGATCAATGTGGGCATGGAGAATGAGAGATGTAATATGAAAAATGAATCAAAGTGATTAAAGAAGTTGTAGGTGGGACCGGGGGTGGTAGATTGCATGTACTAGAATCTGGAGTGGGTGGTAGAGGCAGATGATATGGGTTTCAAAGGAAGGGAAAGAAAGGGATGCGGGAAGTGGAATGGTGCGAAACTGGCATTGGGGTACAAGAAGGAAATCAATACCCCCTCCTTTCTCAGTGAGTCTCCCAGTGGGAGAGAGCAGCAGGAAAGAGTGTATCATTTGGGGAGATCCAGGTTTCAGTGATGCCGAGGAGAAGGAATGACTGAATCAGAAACAGGTCAAGGATGAAGGGAAGTTTCCATATGATGGGACGGGGTTCCACAAGTCACATTTGGCTTACATTGGCTGATCTGTCATGAACAGCTGCTCTTGGGGCCTGCAACTTAACACACTTGATAAAATGGCAATTTTAATGCAGGCTTTAGTGGTGGTCTATCTCTCAGATGTAGGCAATTTCTGCATCCTGAACTCCTTATGCTCCAGTAATCCTAGCAGTCCCCAGGATTTTACCCTACACCTTTTCCTCCCCATCTAAAGAATTATTCCTCCTCCTCTTGCTGGGTTCTTGCAAAGCAACTCCCATAGAGACAGAGAAGGGGTCCCACTCATCTTGGGCAAACCTTGTCTCTCCCTGAGTTTGATTATTCCTGGACCACTTGTTCTGGTCCCCAAGCTCCCAGAGGCTTCTTTATCAAATTTTCCCTGATTGAGCTTCCCGATACCGGGACTAGCATCTGAGCATCTCCTGGAGCTCACACCACTCCTCAGTTCAGAAAGGAGAATGTGATTGTTTCTCTGGTGATGATGCCAGGTCCCGGTCCAGGGGATTCTGATGAAGGCCCACGCATCTGGAACCCGAAGCCAGGGGCTCAGGGATTGTCCCCAAATCATATGTCTATGTCTGCAAATTCAGAAGATACTTTCTGGCTTGTTCATGGCGGTGGGGCCCAGCCTTTATCCTCTCCTGCTCATTGAGGACAATCATCTTGGCACTCCCAGGAGGGGAGTGGTGTTAGGCTCAGAGCAACTGAGATCTAGATATCACGTCTACCCCCTGTTTCTCTAAATCCACTGAGGGTTGGGTCTTGGAGGGCCTTCCCCCTTGCTGAGATTGAGTTCCCCAGGAATCCTTAACATTTTCCTGAGCCCTCCAAAGTTGTCGATTGAGCCTCTGAATCGCTGACATCTTTTCCTGTAACTGCAATGTAATTAGGTTTATGACTCTCATGAACCGACAGATTAGTGATCATCTCTTGGATATTGCTATAATGGGACATGACCTCCTTTTCCTCCTAAAGGTCCCTGATCCACTTCAACAAGGCCTACAATATAACTGCCCTTGTTTTTACCCTAATCTGCCTTTATACTCTGTGCTACCACCTCCTCTATCCAGTGTGGAATTGTGCCCCATTGGGCACCCTGAGACCCCCATTTCCTTTTTAATGGCATTTGTTAAGCACTTACTCTGTACCAGGCACCATACTAAGTGATGGGTAGATGCAAGCTACTCAGGTTGGACACAGTCCCTGTCCCACATAGGGTTCACAGTCTTAATCCCCATTTTACAGATTAGGTAACTGAGGCACAAAGAAGTTAAAAGGCTCGCCCAAGGTTACATAGCAAACAAGTGGTGGAACCTGAATTAGAACCCAGGTCTTTCTGACTCGTAGATCCGTGCTCTACTACTACATTATGCTGGTTCCCTCTTGAAACCACTTTGAGTTCTCAGCTACATCTAACCTTCAGGGATATTCCAGGTCCTTGAAGGGCTCATCTCAATCCTTAATGAATTTGATAATAACTCACCTTTATTTATGTATTTATTTATTCATTTCTAAAATTTAAGTAAATCCTACATTATCATGATCCCATCTTCATTGTTTCTTAGCTTTGGATCTATGAATGACTTAAATTGGTTTCAGCCCCTCTCTCTGTGTTCACATAGTGACTCCAGGCAGGATGTGCAGTGCATGCAAGGAATGGCACTAGAGTTAGGTCTAGGGGAGGATATTTCTGATTCCTATACTCTGTATATTTTCAGTGGACAGGCTGTGAGTAATTGAGAGTTCATGACCAACTTCCAGTGTAAGAGGAGGGGATGTATCCACTCCACAGTGGAAGCCCCAGGTAACTGACTATTCTTTTGAATTCTTATTTCCATACTCAAGAAGACAACCACCCACAAGGAGATCTTTTCAGAGAGTGCAGTCAGTTCTAGTTCTTGCAAGCACACATAATTATAGCCTTACTCTTCTGAGAATACTTATACTTTTGAGAATACTTGCACCTTTGAGAAGCATTGTGTCCCAGTAGAGAGAACATGGGCCTGGGAGTCAGAGGATCCGGATTCTAATCACAACTCTGCCACATGTCTGCTTTATGTCCCTGGGAAAGTCCCTTAACTTCTGTATGCCTCAGGTGCCTAATCTGTAAAATGGAGATTAATACTATGAGCCCTGTGTGGGACATGGACTGTCCAACCTGATTAGCTTGTGTCTACTCCAGTGTTTAGTTCAGAACCTGACACGTTATGTCTGGTGCTTTAAAAAAAATTGTTGAAGTTTCACAGATTTCCACTCTTCCAAATGATGATTTATTCACAACTGTGATTTTCAACTGAACAGTTCATTTGTACTCAAGAATCCAGTGAACTCTCAAACTCCTCCTTTGGTGAGAAGCAGTGTGGCTTAGTGGCAAAAGATCAGGATTGGGTGTCAGAGGTCATGAGTTCTAATCCCCCTTCCACCACTTGTCCGCTGTGTGACATTGGGAAAGCCAGTTAACTTCTTGTGCCTCAGTTACCATGAATGTAAAATGGGGATTAAGATGGCGAACCCCATGTGGGACAACCTGATTACCTTGTATCTATTCCAGTGCTCGGAAGAGTGCCTGAAACATAGAAAGCACTTTCAGCAAATACCATTATTATAATTATTTGCAGCCAAGATCCAGTCTCTCTTTTTTGCTCCACTAGGACCCCAGGGGCTCCCTTCAAGAGGAAACTGGGCAGAGAGAAAAGAAAACCAAGGTAACAAAAAGTCCTTCCTTCCTTCAGACTCTAATGTTAAACCGACATTCAAGTTGATTTAATCTGCTTTGAGATAGAACCCAGGAGGCTCAATCACATCACTGTAAACCATGAAATCCTTGTGGGCAAGGAATATGTCTACCGACTCTCTTGGATGCTGTATTATATTCTCCCAAGTGTTTAGTACAGTGATCTGCTCATAGTAAGTACTCAATAAATACATACCACTAATTGATGGATTGAGTGATTGGACACAATCCAGTCCTTCAATAGATTCCAGCAATCCTGAGGAGTCTCTTCTTTCCATTCCTGCTGTTCAGGAGAAGCAAGTAGAAGGTGAATTCTCAAACAGTTTTTAGAGGAATGGTTTTGGAATATAGAAAGGAAATATCAGGATATTAGAAATTTACTCAGAATCATTACCATGGATATGAAAAATGGCAACCACCAATCTCTGTCTCTGAACATCCTGTCACCACTATCAGAGAGATAATTAACCTCAGTGGACCATCCATGTTCTTTATGGTCCTAATTGAGCTCATCCCTTCTTAAGTATATCAATTAATATGTACCCAATGGGAAACCCATCGAGGCAAGCATTTTCCATTTGCCTAATCCTGTCATATAGAAAAGTGACTCCTTGTGCACCCTTTGTTTTTTCATTGCTCAGAATTCACTGGTTGTCCCCTCCTCTGAATGATGCCGGTTTTGATTATTCAAAAAATTTTGTGTGTGCCCACTTCACACCCTCCTTGATTTCTTAGGCCTCTGGCTGCATCTTTTCTGGCTGACTGTCCTATTCTTCCTCTAAAGTACCTGCCCCTTCCCCACGCTTCATTTCTTCCAGCTCTACTATGTCCTTCTTAAGACTCCATGAAACAGTCCAGATGAAAGTGTACGTAACATGGTTTAAAACATTTCCATATGCATGCCTTTCGTTATTAAATCCTCTAGACTGTAAGCTCTTTGTGGACAGAGGATGTGCCTGTTATGTTGTTATTTTGTATAATAGCAATGTGATTGATTGAATGATTGATTGGTAGCAGTATTTGCTAAGCGTTTTACTATGTGTCTGGTACTGTATTGAGCATTGGGTAAAATATAGCATAATGAGTTCAAAAACAGTTTTATTCTTACTTGGGACTATTGTCTATCTCTCCGCCGACCTCTTGCCCACATCCTACTTCTGGCCTGGAATACCCTCCCTCCTCGTATCAGACAGATAACTGCTTTTGCCCATTTCAAAGCCTTATTTAGCCTTCCTTGACTAAGGCCTCCTCTCTTCTTCTCCCACTCCCTTCTATGCTGCTCATATTTGCTTCTTCATTCATCCATTATCCCTTCCCCACAGCACATATGTATGTTCTATACTTATCTGTGATTTATTTATTTATCTATTTATTTATATTAATGTCATCTTCCCCTCTAGACTGTGAGCTCATTGTGTGCAGGGAATGTGATTTTGATGTTATATTGTATTCTCCCAAACACTTGGTACCGTGCTTTGCACACAGTAAGCACTCATTAAATATGATTTAGGAATAAATAAAATAAAATAAATAAATGGTACTCACAGTATTAGAATGAGGGAGAATAGGTAATCTACCCCCATTTTCAGATGAGGTAACTGAGGCCCAGAGAAAGTTATAAGAATTGCCCAAGGTCATCCAACAGACAAATGGCAGAGTCAGAATTAGAACCTAGATTCTCTGACTCTCAGGGTCATGCTTTTTCCTCTAGGCCATGCTGTTTCTAATCACTTCCTGACGATGCCCAGGGTGTGGGTGGATATTTTGATTGCTTTGATTGGAGAAGTAGCATGGCTCAATGGAAAGAGCACTGGCTTGGAAGTCAGAGATCATGGGTTCAAATCCCTGATCCACCAATTGTCAGCTGCATGACTTTGGGCAAGTCACTTAACTTCTCTGTGCCACAGTTACCTCATCTCTAAAATGGGGATTAAGACTGTGAGTCCCACGAGGAACAACCTGATCACTTTGTATGATCCCAAGAGCTTAGAACAGTGCTTTGCACTTAGGCGCTTAACAAATGCCATTATTGTCATTATTATTATAATTATTATTCTGCACGACAAACCCTATTTGGGTTTGGGAACCTCTAAAAATTTTATGCTGCTGCTGTGGATGAGTGAGGAGTGATGTTGTGTGCTTCTTGTGTCTGAGTGTTTGAGAGCACATTTTGTGAGACTTTGCCTTGTCATACACATGGGTTTCTTTGTGTGAGAAGGTGAACGGCCACCTGTTAAATTGTGAGTATGAGAGAATACGTGGTGATAACTGGATGAACAAATATACGCTGGCTTTGGTGAAGGAGAGTGTGTGATGGACTGTGGGACAGAGAGAGAGTAAACGGAATAGTGTATGGCTGAGAGTGGGTGTATACTTCATGTATGTGGCTCTATTATCTGTCTCTTTCCTGTGGGTCTCTCCCTTTCTTGCCTTTTTTCTACGCTCTAACCTTCATCCCCCAGCCATGCTCTATAGAAGCCCTAAAGAATCAATCAATCTATCAATTAATTAATGGTATTTAATGAGTATTTACTGTGGGCTGAACAGTGTACTAGGCACTTGAGAGAACACAATGCAATAAAGTAGGAATAGATGAGCCATGAACATAAAAATATTACAGGCCAGAGGGGGAGACAGGTATTAAAATAAATTGCAGCAGGATATGTGCAGAAGTGGTAAATTGACCTCTTATGCTAGGGTTGCTACTAGGGGTGGAGAGTTGCCTTCCCTATCCCCGTCAGTATCTTCCCCTGCATTGTGTGGACAAGAGAGCCAATGGTGACAATGAAGGTAGCAGCAACAACCCATTGTGGGGTGGAAAGGAAATCACTTACCCGCCTCCTCATCCTTACTGACTCTCATTCTATTGCCCATGTCAGCTATTTCTGATGAACTACTCCCTCCTCATATCCACCCTACCCCCCGGCACACACACACACACACACACACACACACACACACACACACACACACACACACACACACACACACACACAGAGCCCCACCTCTGCTATCTCTTGGCCCTAACAATCTGGCCACATATTTCTTTGATAAAATTGAAACCAATCAGGTGTGATCTCCCTACAATTTCTGCTACTGCTCTCCAGTCCCTTCCTCCTCCTGTCCACCTTCAACTCTCCCAGCTTTCCCAGCTGTATATCAAAAGGGGATCTCCTGCCTCCTCTCAAAATTTACACCTTCCGACTACATTCCTACCCCATCCCTTCACACCTTTACAAAGCACTTGCCCCTCCCTTCTCCTCTGGCTGACCATCATCTTCAACCATTCATTTTCCAATGACTTCTTCCCCATTCCTTTCAAACATGCTCATGTGACCGCTATTCTAAAAAAAAAACACTCTCCCTTTACGTCATGGTTCCTTACAGTAACCTCCCCACCTCCCTCCTACAAATCCTCTCCAAACACCTTGAGTAAGTTGTTTACACCCGATGTCTCATCCATTCATTCATTCAATCGTATTTATTGAGTGTCTACTGTGTGCAGAGCACTGTACTAGGCGCTGGGAAAGTACAATTCAGCAACAGAGACATTCCTTACGCAAATACAGCTTCACAGCCTCTTCCAATCCTCTCTTGACTTGCTCCTATCTAGTTTCTCCCTCTTCTTTCTATTAAAACTGTTCTCTCTAGGGTCACCTCTACTCCATCCTAATCCTCCTCGAACTCTCAGCTGCCTTCATCAATGTAGACCACCCCCTTCTCATGGAAACATTATCCAACCTTGGCTTCATTGACATTATCCTCCCCTGGTTTTCCCCCTGTGTCTCCAGCCACCTTTTTTCAGGCTCTTTTGCATGTTCCTCCTCTACTTCCCACCCCATTACTATTGGCGTTCTGAAAGGCTCAATTCTGAGTCCACTTCTCTTCTACATGTACACTTACTCCCCTGGAGAACTCATTCGTTCCCACAGCTTCAACGATCATCTCTACATGGATGACTCCCAAATTTATCGCTCCAGCCATGACCTCTTTCTTTCTCTGTAGTCTCACATTTCCTCTAACCTTCAGAATTTCTCTATTTAAATACACCCCCCGACACCTCAGATTTAACATTCCCGGAAGAGAGCTCCTCATCTGCACTCCCAGACCCTGTCCTCTCCCTGACTTTCCCATTGCAGGAGACAGAACCACCATCCTCCCAGTCTTAGAAGTCTGTAACCTTGGTATTATCCTTGACTCATCTCACTCATCACATTTACTCATGCATCCAGTCATATTTATTGAGCACTTGCTGTGTTCAGAACACGGTACTAAGCACTTGAGAAAGTACATTATAACAATAAAGAGACTCATTTCCTTATTGCATTAAACGTACAGTCTAAAATCTACAGTCACTCAACCTACATATTCGTTCTGTCACCAAGTTTTGTCTTTCACCTTCACAACATTGCTAAAATATGCCTTTTCCTCTCCATCCAAACTGCTACTAAGCAGAACCAATTATTTATCTTGGTTTCATAGATAAAACACAGGACTGGGAGTCAGAAGGACTTGGGTTCTAATCCTGACTCCACCGCTTGTATGCTCTGTTACCTTGGGCACTTCACTTTTTTGTGCCTAAGTTACCTCATCTTTAAAATGGACATAAAGACTGTGAGCCCCAAAATGGACAGGGACTGTGTCCAACCTGATTACCTTTTATCGACACCTTCACTTAGAACAGTGCTTCACACGCAATAAGTGCTTAACAAATGCCATCATTATTATTATCCTGTTTTGACTACTGCCTTCAGCTTCCTTGCTGACCTCCTAACCTCCTATCTCTCCCCAGTCTAATCCATATGTCACTCATATCATATTTTTCTACAAAAAAGTTCATTCCATGTTTTCCCACTCCCCAAGAACCTCCAGTGGTTGCCTATTCACCTCTGCATCAAACAAAAACACCTTTCAGCTTGCCCCCTCGTAATCAATCAATCAATCAATCAATCAATCGTATTTATTGAGCGCTTACTATGTGCAGAGCACTGTACTAAGCGCTTGGGAAGTACAAATTGGCAACACATAGAGACAGTCCCTACCCAACAGTGGGCTCACAGTCTAAAAGGAAGAGACAGAGAACAGAATCAAACATACCAACAAAATAAAATAAATAGGATAGAAATGTAAAAGTAAAATAAATAAATAAATAAATAAATAAATAAATAGAGTAATAAATATGTACAACCATATATACATATATACAGGTGCTGTGGGGAAGGGAAGGAGGTAAGATGGGGGGATGGAGAGGGGGACGAGGGGGAGAGGAAGGAAGGGGCTCAGTCTGGGAAGGCCTCCTGGAGGAGGTGAGCTCTCAGCAGGGCCTCGTACCCTCCCTGACGGATTTTCTACTTCAACCTAACCATCTTACTCCATCTTTAGCACCATTTTACTATAGCTCAGTCCTGTCTGTCTCACTGCCTACCCCTTACCCCCCTTCTCCCATTAACTTAAGCTCCCTTTCCGTCCATATCTGACAGACCACCACTCTCCCCACATCTCCTCCAAGAGGTTTGCCCCAACTACACCCTCTTTCCCCCTACTCTAACTCTGCATCACTTAGGCACTTAAACCAGTATTCTTTAAGTACTTTATATTCACTCCATCCTCCCCTCTGCATCTCTTATGTACTTATTTGAAATGCATTTATTTATATAAACATCTGCATCCTCCTCTAGACTTCAAGATAATTATTGTCTGAAAACGTGTCTACGAACTCTGTTTTATTGTACACTCCCAAGTGCTTTCTACGGTACTCTGCACATAATAAGCTCTCAATAAATACCATTGATTGATTTATTAACTGAATAAGTTCTCAGTCCCTCTCTCTCATTTCTTATTCTGTCCTCTCCTGCTCTCTGTTTTTCAGGCCTCACTCCATTTCCCCCAGATTTTCCCCTCCTCCCTCATCCACCAGGACTCTCCCCCAACCCAGGGCTCAACTGCAATCACCCAGAAACTTCTCACTAGATCCCTCTCAATCAGTCAATGGTATTTATTTATTGAGTGGCTTACGGTTTGCAGGACACTGTACTAAGGACTTGGGAGGGTACAATACAGCAGCGTTGGTAAATACCTTCCCTGGCCACAAGCTTACATTTAGCCTAGCTTACAGCTTACTCTCAACTCCCTGGGTTCTGTTTCTTCATCTATATCCTCATCCTCATGCTTAAACTCACTCCTATCAGTTTTCCCAATCTTGTGAGAGGGTCATGGCCAGGGGTAGGAGGGGGCTGCACATGGTTAGGAGTAGGGTAGGGCTACGATGACCTCAGTGATCAGGGCCCAGGTGGGAGACTGAGATTGAGGACAGGATGCGGGCAAGAAATGGGCAGAGAAACATGGCTTAGTGGAAAGGGTCCGGGGCTGGGAGTCAGAGGACCTGTGTTCTAATCCTGGCTCCACCATTTGTTTCCTGTGTGACCTTGGGCAAATCACTTCATTTCTCTGTGCCTCAGTTTCCTCATCTCTGAAGTGGGGGTTGAATCCTTCTCCTTCCATCTTAGACTGTGAGCCCTATGTGGGACAGGGACTGTATCTGATGCTAATTAACTTATATTTACCCCTGCACTTAGAATAGTGCTTGATGCACAGTAAAGCCTTAATAAATACTATAAAAATGTAACATCTTAGAACAGGGCTTGTCCATAGCTGCCCTCCCGTACTCTATCCCTGTCCATCCTCTTTTCTTTCTTGATAAACCAGAGGTAGGGAGCTGCAAAGGGAACAAGTTTGGGATCCTGATCCTACCCTGTCATTATCCTTGGAGCCCAGGAAGTTATCTAGCAATGGGCGCTCTCAGTTCTATTTTCAGAATGGTATCAATCAGTAGTTTGTAGAGCACTGTACTGTTTGGGAAAGTACAACACAACAAAATTGACATGCAGTTTCCTTGCCCACAGTGAGCATACAGTGTAGAGGAGAAGACAGAAACTACTATGAATAAATGATGTATGCTAAGTAATTTAAAGATATGTAGATAAGTGCTGTGGGTTAGATGTTGAGTCAAATTTCGAATGTCCAAAGGTCACCAAGCCAAATTCATAGAGCTGTGTATAGAAGATCTTGCAATGCTATCCAGAAATTGCGAGCTGAACAAACTACAAACAATTTTGAAGAAGCAAGAAAAAACACTTGCCTTTGGTAGGGCTCAAAGCCACAGTGGATTCGACAATGGAACAGTATTTCCCAATGGAAAGAATCCCCTCCTCCTCAGAAATTTCCAGTGGTGGCCTATCAACACCATATCAAGGAAACACTCATCACTGTTGGCTTCAAAGCACTCCATCACCTTGCCCCTTAGTTACTCACCTCCCTTCTCTCCTACATCGCAGCCTGCGTACTCCACTCCTCTGGTACTAACCTTCTCACTGTGCCTCTTTCTCGCGTATCCTGCCATCGACCCCTGGCCCATGTCTTACCTCTGGCCTGAAATTCCCTCCCTCCTCAAGCCTGCCAAATGAGCACACTTCCCCCCTTCAAAGCCCTACTGAAAGCTCACTTCCTCTAGGAGGCCTTCTCAAACCAGACCCCTCCTTTTCCTCTTCTCCCCCTCCCCTCCCCATTGCCCCTACTTTGCCCCGTTGCCCTTTGCTCTACGCCCCCCTCTCTGCCTCATAGCACTTTGTATATATGTACACATTTATAAATATATTTTTCTTTATTAATTATGCGTACATATCTATTATTCTATTTATTTCATTCATTCATTCATTCAATAGTAGTTATTGAGCGCTTACTGTTTGCAGAGCACAGTACTAAGCGCTTGGGAAGTACAAGTTGGCAACATATAGAGACGGTCCCTACCTATTGAATGAATGAATGAATAAATAAATAAATACGGCTGAATGAATGAATCAATTAATGAGCCTGGGAATGGGAATCAGAGGACATGGATTCTAACTCCAACTCTGCTATGTACCTGTTGTGTGACCTTGGTCGAGTAACTGAACTTCTCCATTCCTCAGTTACCTCATCTGTAAAATGGAGATTCAATACCCATTCTTCTTCTTACTTAAATGGTGAGCCCTGTATGGGGCAAGAATTGTTTTTACCATGATTATCTTGTACCTTCCACAGCATTTAGAACAATGCTTGACACACAGTAAGCACTTAAGAAATAATAATAACAATCATGGTATCTGTTAAGTGCTTACAATATGCCAAGCACTTTTCTAAGTGCTGGGGTAGATAAAAGGTAACTCATTCATTCATTCATTCAATCGTATTTATTGAGCGCTTACAGTGTGCAGAGCACTGTACTAAGTGCTTGGGAAGTACAAACTGGCAACATATAGAGACGGTCCCTACCCAACCGTGGGCTCACACTCTAGAAGGGGGAGACAGAGAACAAAACAAAACATATTAACAAAGTAAAATAAGTAGAATAAATATGTACAAGTAAAATAAATAAATAGAGTAATAAATACATGTAAACATATATATTTATATACAGGTGCTGTGGGGAAGGGAAGGAGGTAAGGTGGGCAGGATGGAGAAGGAGAGGAGGGGGAGAGGAAGGAGGGGGCTCAGTCTGGGAAGGCCTCCTGGAGGAGGTGGGCTCTCAGTAGGGCCTTGAAGGGAGGAAGAGAATTAGCTTGGTGGATGTGGGGAGGGAGGGCATTCCAGGCCAGGGGGATGATGCGGGCCGGGGGTCAATGGCGGACAGGCGAGAATGAGGCACGGTGAGGAGATTAGCGACAGAGGAGTGGAGGGTGTGGGCTGAGCTGTAGAAGGAGAGAAGGGAGGTGAGGTGGGGGGGGGGGCGAGGTGATGGAGAGCCTTGAAGCCAAGTGTGAGGAGTTTCTTCATGATGCGTAGGTTGATTGGTATCCACTGGAGATTTTTGAAGAGGGTAGTAACACGCCTAGAGCGTTTCTGGACAAAGACAATCCGGGCAGCGATGTAAAGTATGGATTGAAGTGGGGAGAGACAGGAGGATGGGCTATCGGAGAGGAGACTGACACAGTAATCCAGACAGGATAGGGTGAGAGCTTGAACAAGCAGGGTAGCGGTTTGGATGGAGAGGAAAGGGCGGATCTTGGCAATATTGCGGAGCTGAGACAGGCAGGTTGTGGTGACGGTTTGGATGCGAGGGGTAAACTAGACAGCGGAGTCGAGGATGACACCAAGGTTGCAGGCTTGTGAGATGGGAAGGATGGTGGTGCCGTTAACAGTGATGGGAAAGTCAGAGAGAGGGCAGGGTTTGGGAGGGAACACAAGGACATGTCTTGGACATGTTGAGTATTAGGTGGAGGGCAGACATCCAGATGGAGAAGTCCTGAAGGCAGGAGGAGATGCGAGCCTGGAGGGAGGGAGAGAGAGCAGGGTCAGAGATGTAGATTTGGGTGTCATCAGCGTAGAGATGGTAGTTGAAGCCGTGGGAGTGAATGAGGTCACCAAGGGAGTGAGTGTAAATCGAGAACAGAAGGGGAACAAGAACTGAACCTTGAGGAACCTCTACAGTAAGGGGATGGGACAGGGAGGAGGAGCCTGCAATAGAGTCTGCGAATGAACGACCGGAGCGATAAGAGCAGAACCAGAAGCGGACGGAGTCTCTGAAGCTAAGGTTGGATAGCGTGCAGTGTCAAGCAGGATTAGGAAAGAGTATGAGCCGTTGGATTTGGCAAGCAGGAGGTCATTGGTGACCTTTCAGAGGGCAGTTTCTGTGGAATGTAGGGGACGGAATCCAGATTGGAGGTAATCTGGAGGTAATCTGGAGTTAATCAGGTTGTTCCACTTCAGGCTCACAGTCTTGATCCCCATTTTACAAATGAGGTAACTGAGGCCCAGAGAAGTTAAGTGGCTTGCCCAAGGTTACACAGCAGACATGTGGCAGCGTCGGGATTAGAACCCAAGTACTCTGACTCTCAAGCCCTCATTCTTGCCACTAAGCCATGCTGCTTCTCTACCACAATTACCAAAAATACCACAATTATTATTATTGTTATTGGATTTCATGTCCATCACCTTAACCACTCCACCACAGCTACATATGAAATAGATGAGATGTCTTGGATAATGCCTGAGAAATCACCACCACTCCCTCTGTCCTACCATTTTTCTCAGACTCATGTCTTCCCATCTGCACCCTGCCCCAGCCCTGTCTCTTTGCTCCTTCCTATGCCCAAACAGCACAGTTCTGTTCATGAGCAGCCCAGCTTCAGAGGTTCTGACCCCATAGGGAGGGGCAGGTCTTCTTCCCCTCAGTAATGAGAGTCAACCTCCTCTCGGACATGGGAGGGGTCTTGGCCTACTGAATGACACCAATTCTCTTTCAGAATACCATCTGATTGGCCCACCTTTCTAAGAGGTGGGCCCAATTATACAAAGAAGGAGTCAGAGGTGGAGGACGGGATTTCTGTATCACTTCATTCGGGTTTGGGTCCTAAGACCGTTGAGAAGGAGAAGATATGGGCAGTGGGTGCTAGGCAAACAGCAGTGAGAGTCGGATGAAACATTTTCCTAAGGGATATGGGCCCAGAATGCTTCTGCTGTGCTCCATGTTGTGCTTCATGATTGCTGATGTGATACCCCTGCATCAAACAAAAACTCCTTACCATCATCTTTAAAGCACTCAATTACCGTGTCCCCTCCCGCCTCACTTCACTACTCTCCTACTACAACCTAGCCCATACACTTTGCTTCTCTAACGCTAACCTTCTCACTGTACCTCGATCTCATCCATCTCACTGCCGACCTCTAGCTCACATCCTGTCTCTGGCTTGGAATGCCCGCCCTCTTTTTATCAGACAATTACTCTCCTCACCTTCTGCCAAGAGGCCTTCCCTGACTAAGCCCTCCTTTCCTCTTCTCCCACTTCTCTCTTCATCACCTTGACTTATTCCTTTTACTCATCCCCCATCCCATACTTATATCCATATCTGTAATTTTATTCATTCATATTACTGCCTGTCTCCCATTCTACTCTCTAAGCACATTGTGGGTGGTCTGTTATATTGTTATACTGTACTTTCCCAGTACAGTAGAGTACTTTCTACTCTACTTGGTAGAGTGCTCCGCGCAGAGTAAGCAGTGAATAAATATGACAGACTGACTGACTGACTCACATCATGACTGCCCACTCCACCCCACAACTGACTCCATAAACCACGACTTCCACCGCTCACCCTTTCCCCTCCTCATCCCACCACTGACTCCATAAACTATAACCCCTTCCCTCCATCCAGCCCCACTCCACCTCACTACTGAGTCCATACACCCTAACATCCCTCATGGTGGCCAAACACCACACTGCCACTGACTCCACAAATCATAATTCCCTCTCCCCACTCCAGTTACCCTTCCTCTTGATTCAAGGTCCTAAACATAACCCTGCCTCACCTCCTGACTGGTCTGTCCTAGAAATCCCTGATGAACCAGGCAAACTCAGCTCTGAGCAGTGGTATTAACTTGGAGAAATTTGCCTGAGAGCAGGATTGCTTTCTGTAAAGATGCGTTTTCATTGATAAACGAACTCCTGATTCTGCCCTATGCTCTTTCCACTAGGACACACAGTAGTATTTGTTGAGAGCCTATAGAGAAGCAGCATGTCTCAGTGAAAAGAGCACGGGATTGGGAGTCGGACGACATGGGTTCTAATCCCGGCTCTGCCACATATCTGCAGTGTGACCTTGGGAAAGTCACTTAACTTTTCTGAGCCTCAGTTACCATATCTATAAAATGGGGATTAATAATAATAATGATAATAATAATAATGGCATCTATTAGGCACTTACTATGTGCAAAGCACTGTTCTAAGCTCTGGGGAGGTTACAAGGTGATCGAGTTGTTCCACGGGGTGCTCACAGTCTTAATCCCAATTTTACAGATGAGGTAACTGAAGCATAGAGAAGTTAAATGACTTGCCCGAAGTCATGCAGCTCTCTGAACCCCACCCATCTTTCTGAGCGCCTCACACCCCACCTCGCCGCCCTCTCCTCTCTACTCAGTCTTGATGATCAGATTACTGCTCTCAACTCTACACTTTCTACTCAGCTAGACTCACTCGCTCCCCTTTCCCTTCGCCGCTATCGTACCACTAACGCACAGCCCTGGATCACTGTAACTGTCCGCCTCCTTCGCTCTTATGCTCGAGCTGCTGAACGCTGCTGGCGAAAGTCTAAACACCATTCCAACCTCGTTCACTTCAAGTTTATCCTTTCCTGCCTTAACTCAGCCCACTCTTCTGCCAGACAAAACTATTTCTCCTCCCTTATTGACACCCATGCCTATCGCCCCCGCCAGCTCTTCCATACATTCAACTCCCTTCTCAGGCCCCCGGTTCCTCCCCGTCCTCCTTCCCTCACCCTCAACGATCTGGCCTCCTACTTCATTAACAAAATTAAATCCATCAGGTCCGACCTCCCCAAAGTCACTTCCCCCCCCCTTCTCCAACGTCCCAGCTCTCAACACTCTCTGCAATTATCCCATCCTTCCCAGCAGTATCCTCAGAGGAGCTCTCCTCCTTCCTCTCAAGCGCTACTCCGGCCACCTGTGCTTCTGACCCCATTCCCTCTCATCTCATGAAATCTCTCGCACCATCCCTTCTCCCCTCCTTAATTTCCATCTTCAACCGCTCACTCTCCACTGGTTCCTTCCCCTCTGCCTTCAAACATGCCCATGTCTCTCCCATCCTAAAAAAACCCTCTCTCGACCCCACCTCACCTTCTGGTTATCGTCCCATATCCCTGCTACCATTACTTTCCAAACTCCTTGAACAGGTTGTCTATACGCGCTGCCTAGAATTCCGCAACAACAACTCTCTCCTCGACCACCTCCAGTCTGGCTTCCGTCCCCTACATTCCACGGAAACTGCCCTCTCAAAGGTCACCAATGACCTCCTGCTTGCCAAATCCAACGGCTCCTACTCTATCCTAATTCTCCTCGACCTCTCAGCTGCCTTCGACACTGTGGACCACCCCCTTCTCCTCAACACGCTATCTGACCTTGGCTTCACAGACTCCGCCCTCTCCTAGTTCTCCTCTTATCTCTCCGGTCGTTCATTCTCAGTCTCTTTTGCAGGCTCCTCCTCCCCCTCCCATCCTCTTACTGTGGGGGTTCCCCAAGGTTCAGTGCTTGGTCCCCTTCTGTTCTCGATCTAAACGCACTCCCTTTGTGACCTCATTTGTTCCCACGGCTTCAACTATCATCTCTACGCTGATGACACCCAGATCTACATCTCTGCCCCTGCTCTCTCCCCCTCTCTCCAGGCTCGCATCTCCTCCTGCCTTCAGGACATCTCCATCTGGATGTCTGCCTGCCACCTAAAGCTCAACATGGAGAAGACTGAACTCCTTGTTTTCCCTCCCAAACCTTGCCCTCTCCCTGACTTTCCCATCTCTGTTGACGGCACTACCATCCTTCTCGTCTCACAAGCCCGCAACCTTGGTGTCATCCTCGACCCCCCTCTCTCATTCACCCCTCACATCCAAGCCATCACCAAAACCTGCCGGTCTCAGCTCCGCAACATTGGCAAGATCCGCCCTTTCCTCTCCATCCATACCGCTACCCTGCTCATTCAAGCTTTCATCCTATCCCGTCTGGACTACTGCATCAGGGTTCTCTCTGATCTCCCATCCTCATGTCTCTCTCCACTTCAGTCCATACTTCATGCTGCTGCCCGGATTATCTTTGTCCAGAAACGCTCTGGGCATATCACTCCCCTCCTCAGAAATCTCCAGTGGCTACCAATCAATCTGCGCATCACGCAGAAACACCTCACCCTCGGCTTCAAGGCTCTCCATCACTTCGCCCCCTCCTACCTCACCTCCCTTCTCTCCTTCTACAGCCCAGCCCGCACCCTCCGCTCCTCCGCCGCTAATCCCCTCACCGTACCTCGTTCTCGCCTGTCCCGCCATCGACCCCCGGCCCACGTCATCCCCGGGGCCTGGAATGGCCTCCCTCTGCCCTTCCGCCAAGCTAGCTCTCTTCCTCCCTTCAAGGCCCTATTGAGGGCTCACCTCCTCCAGGAGGCCTTTGCAGACTGAGCCCCTTCCTTCCTCTCCCCCTCGTCTCCCTCTCCATCCCCCCTTCTTACCTCCTTCCCTTCCCCACAGCACCTGTATATATGTATATATGTTTGTACATATTTATTACTCTATTTATTTATTTATTTATTTATTTATTTTACTTGTACATATCTATTCTATTTATTTTATTTTGTTAGTATGTTTGGTTTTGTTCTCTGTCTTCCCCTTTTAGACTGTGAGCCCACTGTTGGGTAGGGACTGTCTCTATATGTTGCCAATTTGTACTTCCCAAGCGCTTAGTACAGTGCTCTGCACATAGTAAGCGCTCAATAAATACGATTGATGATGATGATGATGCAGGTGTCAATTGGCAGAGCCGGGATTTGAACCCATAACCTCTGACTCCAAAGCCCATGCTCTTTCCACTGAGCCACGCTGCTTCTCTAAGAGAAGTCTAAGAGATTAAGACTGTGCACCACACGTGGGACAACCTGATCACATTGTATCTATTCCCCCCCTGCCCTTAGAACAGTGTTTTGTGCATAGTAAGTGCTTAACAATTGCCATCATTATTGTTATTATTGTGTGCCGAGTACTGTTGGAGACCCAATGTGGGCTACCACTCTTCTTTGTGTAATGGCATTGGTCAAGCCCTTACTGTTTTCCAGGCACTGTTTATACACTTTTAGGCACCGTACTGAAACACTGGGATAGATATCAGCCTCTTGTTGGGTAGGGACCGTCTCTATACGTTGCCGACTTGTACTTCCCAAGCACTTAGTACAGTTCTCTGCACACAGTACATGCTCAATAAATACGATTGATTGAATGAATGAATAAATGTCAGATGCCAGGATGTTTTACTCACTTATTAGTAACAATAGCCCAAGTTGAATTTCAGTCCCGTTTCTGCTTCTCTTCAAATGCCTTACTATTATTAACCTCCCCCTTCTGCCTACTCAGACCCCAAAACAGCAAACCTTAGGAAGCCTATACAAAGCATATACAAAGTCTGAGACCCAGCTGCCAAACCTGGCCCCTCTATACAGAAGATTATAAAGTCTGATCAATTGATCAATCAATCGATCAAATGCATTGTTTATTGTGTGCTAAGTGCTGTACAAAGTGCTTGGGAGAATACAGTATATCAGAGTGGCAGAAATGTTCCCTGCCCACAATGAGATTACAGTCTTCAGGGAGAGATAGACATTAACACAGATGAATAAATTGCGGATATATGCATAAGTGCTGTTGTGTTCGTGAAGGTTGTAAATCCAAATACAAAGGAGACACAGAAGAGAGTGGGAGAAGAGGAAATGAACGCCTAGGCAGGGAAGGCCTCTTGGAGGAGATCTGCCTGTAATAACGGCTTTGAGGGCAGAGATGGTGATCAGTCATTCAACTGATTTATTGAACATTTAGTGTGTGCAGTGTACTAAGCACTTGGGAGAGTACAGTACAACAATATACAGACACATTCCCTGCCCATGACAAGCTCACATTCTAGAAGGAGAGAAAGACATTAATATAAATGAAGAAATTACAAAAATGTACAAAAGTATGGCGGGGTTTGAGGCAGGGAAAAAAGGGAATAAATCAGGGTGGCACAGAAGGGAACGAAAGAAGAGGAAAGGAGGGATTAGGCAGAAAAGAGGTCTTGGAGGAGATTTGCCTTTAACAATGTTTTTAAGTGTAAAAGGGTAATTGTTGACTGTTGGATATAAAGAAGAAGAACATTCCAGGATAGAGGCAGGCCATGGGCTGGGGGGGGGGGGGGGGCGGGGTCTGTTGTGAGATAATTGATATCAAGGTACAGAGAGTAAATTGGCATTAGAGGAGAGAAATATGCAGGTTGAGTTGCAATAAGAAATTGAGGAGGTGAGACAGGAGGGTACAAGGTAATTGAGTGTTTCAAAACCATTGCTAAGGAATTTCTGTTCGATGAAGAGTTGGATGGACAACCATTGGAGGTTCTTGAGGAGTGGGGAAACATGGACTGAATGGTTCTGTAGAAAAAGCACGGAGTAGCAGTGCCGCTCAATGGATAGAGGACAGGGCTGGGAATCAGAAGGATCTGAGTTCTAATCCCATTGTGCCATTTCTCTGCTGTGTGACCCTAGGCAAGTCACTTCAGTTACCTCATCTTTTTAAATGGGGATGAAGATTTGAACTTCATGTGGAACTAAGACTTTGTCCAAACTGATTACCTTGTATCTACTCCAGTGCTAGTACAGTGTCAGGCACATAATAAGTGCTGAATAAAAACCATTTTAAAGAAAAGGAGTTCTGTTTTGGATGTGTTTAATTTCAGGTGTTGGTGAGATATCCCAGTAGACGTCCTAAAAGAGGAAGGAAATGTGATACTGCAGATATGGGGAGAGAACAGGGCTGGAGAAGTCGATTTGGGAAACATCCACATAGCGATGGTTGTTGAAGTCAAGGGAATGAATGAGTACTTCAAGAGAGTGAGCTTAGATGGAGAATAGAAGAGGACCCAGAACTGAACCTTGAGGAACTCCCACATTTAGTGGGTGGTAGGCACAGGAGTAGCCCATGAAAGAAACTGAGAAAGAGCGACCAGGGGGATAGGAGGAGGCCCAGGAGAGGACAGTGTCAGTGAAGCAAAGGTTCGATAATGTTTCCAGGAGAAGGTGGTGGTTGGCAGTGTCGAAGGTAGATGAAAGGTGGAGGAATACTAGGATGGGGTAGAAGCCATTGGACTTGGCAAGAAAGAGATCATTGTCTGCCTTTAACAGGACAATTTCTGTGGCACACAGAGGGTGAAAGCCAGATTGGATGGGGGCAAGGAGAGAATTGGAGGAGAGGAAGTGGATGCAGCAGATGTAAGCAGCTCCTTCAAGGAGTTTGGAGAGGGATGGTAAGAGGAAGATAACTGGAGGGAGTCATGGGATCAAGGGAGGGTTTGTTTAGGATAGGGGAGACATGAGCAGGTTAGAACGAATCAATCATTCAGTGAATCCATCAGTTTTATTTATTGAAAGCTTACTGTGTGTAGAGCACTGAACTAATAAATTATTACAATGCACAGAGTTATTTGACACGTTCCCTGCCTTCAAGTTGCATATAATCTATAGGGCTAGACTGTAAGAACCAGAGGGTGATGTATGTATTAGTGCTGGGAGAGTTGGGGGTGAAGGAATCTGGGTAACTCCCCACAGCTCAGGCCACACCAAGAATCTTCCCCTCCCCACCTCGCCCTGCGTGTTGGGGCGTTGCACAAACTGGCTATAGGTCCTCTGCTGGGGGGATTGGGGATGGGAATAGGTAGGTTCTCAGCTCATCATTCGCCATGAAACTTTCTGAACTTGTCACCTCTCCCAGCCTCCTGCCTGATCCAATCGCTGCCAACCCCATCATCAAGCATGGGACTGACACTTTTGACTAGTGGAACAACTCCCTCCCACTCCTGTCGTCAGCCTCCTGATGAGCCAGCGTCGGCAGAGAAGATGACAAGTTTATTTCCAGTCTGTGTTTTGGTAGAAGGTGCAGAGACGCAGGTGTGGAGCTCCCGGGCAGAAACAGTCCCCAGAGCTCCCCGGCTCCACCAAGGCCACGGGCTCAGGCTGGGACCTGATAAAATGGGAAGGGGAGGGGGAGACTGGGTCCTTCCCCAGAAAACAACAAAACTTGGTTTAGTTTTGCTCCAGGCTCAAGGGTAGAGTTAGAGGTGGTGGTGGGGGACCTCTCAGGAGTATTTCCCTTGTCACCGGTGTCTATCCCGTCTGTCACAGTGAGGTCAGTAAGGGGCATCATGCAGGAGGCCGGAAGAGTGATAAGGTCATAAAGTGTCAGGTACTGAGCCTGAGCCTCCCAGACTCCCTTCCCTGGTCCCCAAAGCAGAGGCTACTGTAGCCAGGAAAGACAGCCTTCTGGGAGGAGGCCACTCCCAACATCCTGACCTAAGCTGTGAGGTCACCCTGCTTCCTACAATGAGTGTACCTGGCACCAAAACAGACAATGCCACAACGTCACTGCGTGGGAAAGCCACTCCATCTCTCATGTTTTCTCTAACAACATAGCACAGAGTCCATTTGGGGCGTGAGCCTGAACTTCTCTCCCCTAAATTGCCCTCCCAAACTGCACCTCTCAAATCTGGGCTGCCTCAGCTATAATGATGAACCAAGACAACATGGCTCAGGAGTTAGAGTACGTGGATTCTTAGGAAAGAGCATGCACGGGCTTAGGAGTTAGAGGACGTGGGTTCTTTTTCCAGCTCTGCTACTTGTCTGCTTTGTGACCATGGGCAAGCCACTTCTCTTCTCAGTACCTCAGTAACCTCATCTGTCAAATGGGGATTAAGACTGTGGGTCCCATTTGGGACAACCTGATTACCTTTTATCTACTCCAGCATTTAGCACAGGGCTTGGCCCACAGTTAGCGCTTAATAAATACCATAATTAAGAGAAGCAGAGCAGCTTAGTGGAAAGAGCCCGGGTTTGGGAGTCAGAGGACATGGGTTCTAATCCTGGCTCTTCCACTTTTCTGCTGTGTGACCTTGGGCAAGCCACTTAACTTCTCAGTGCCTCAGTTACCTTAACTGCAAAATGGGGATCAAGACTGTGAACCGCACTTGGGACAACCTGATTACCTTTTACCTACCCCAGAGCTTAGAACAGTGCTTGGTACACAGTAACTGCTTAACAAATACCATAATTATTATAATTGTTACTAAGACTTTCCTGGGACCAGTTCTGGATGAGGCTGGTCCAGCATCAGGAAAGAATTGTCCAGTAGCAGATTTTCTGTTCAGACACAACCCACGTACAAGGCTAAAATGTTTCTTAGGAAGAGCCAGTTACTGGTGCCTAACTGTGTCCTGCAGAACCGGATTCGATAGAACAGTGCTTTGCACAAAGTAAGTGCTTAACCAATACCTTTATCATTATTATTATTATTATTCATCCCAGTCCTGCCCTTCACCCTAGCCAGCCAAGCCCCCATTCGGCCTGGTCAACCAAGTCCCCAACTCTCACTCATCCACAACCTCATCCTGCACCTCCAGGCAAGGAGAACGTCTTGCATAGCTGAGGTGAGGGGCTAGACAGAGTCTCAGGACACATTCCCACCATGGTCTAAGGGGGAGATCACCTGCACTAACAAAACAAACTTGAGTATGGCATGAACTCTGGGCAATGAGCCCCGGACCACAGACCTGTGGGAAAATTGGACAGAAACAGGTAGGACTGGATGGATTTTATCATCTCTGGTTCTTCCTCTCAACTCCACCAGGGGCTTGGTTCTTCCCGAGTTGTAGCGTGGCCATCCAGAGTTGCACTCATTCTTTCCAAGCCAGGCTAGACTCCGGTTCCCTGCCCCTCCTGATTTCTCAGACAGTGAATCACCTTGATGATGGGTGCCAGATCTCTTATCAAGAAGCAGTGTGGCCTTTGGAAAGAGCGCATGCCTGGTAGTCAGGGGACCTGGATTCTAAATTTGTCTCTCTCTCTTGCTTATGGCTTGACCTTAGACAAGGTGCTTAACTTCTCTGTTTTTTCTGGATCCTTAGCTGTAAAATAGGATTGAGGATCATGGATTATGCCTACAACCTGTACTGTAGTTTCCCAAATGCTTAGTGTAGTATGTTACCCAAATTAAGTGCTCAATAAGTAGCACTGCTTGAAGAGTAATTACCTATTCTCCCTTCCACTTTTAGCCATGAGGCCCCATGTGGTACTGGGGCTGTGCCCCACCTGATTATCTTGTGTCTACCCCAGTGCTTGCTACAGTGTTTGTCATACATTAAGTGATGAATGAATACCCCAATTATAATTACTCGTAAGTGAATGAGAAGTGTACTACACAAGGCTGTTGGGAAATGCAGAGTAATGAAATGATACATTCCTGGACCACAAGGTGCTTCCATTTTATTGGAAAGAAAAAGATAACAATATTTACAACCATTACCAGACTCTGGGGACCCTGCCCCTCATCCCTTTTATGCATGTGCAGAAGGATGACGCCAGCTTCATCCCATGTCCACAACCTCGACTGCTTTTCCCAGAATACTTCAGGCTGAGACACTGCCAATCCCCAACTCAATTCGTTGCTTTAGAGATGGGCCCTAGAACTGTGGTTAGACTCAGGGAGATGGGCTGTGAGCCCGATGTGGGACAGAGACTGTTCCAGCATAATTATCTTTTATTGCTTCCAGTGCTTAGTCCAGTGCTGAGCACGTAATAAGCAAACAACAAATCATTATTAGGGCACAGCCCGGGAATCTTTCTGTAGGAGCAGATCCCTCCGACTTCAAGGCCAGTGCTCTATCCTCTAGGCCATGTTGCTTCTCCCAATCCAGGCTCCCTTCCCTTTATCTGCTTCTAATCCCAGCTCTGCCACTTGGGCAAGTCTCTAAACTTCTCTGTGCCTCAGTTACCACATCTGTAAATTGGGGATTATGATTATGAGCCCCATGAGAAACATGGTCTTTGTCCCATTTGATTACCTTGTATTTAGTGCACTTAGTCCAGTGCTTGACACATTGTAAGTGCTTACAAAGTGCAATTATTAGTATCCCCCTTTCAGACTGTGAGCTCACTGTGAGCAGGGAACGTCTGTTTACTGTTACATTTTACTCTCTCAAGTGCTCAGTACAGTGCTTTGCACGCAGTAAGTGCTCAATAAGTATGAATGAATGAATGAATGAATGAATGGATCCTATATATATTGAGCTCCTGCTCAGTTCATGGAAGATCCTGAGGCCTGTCATGTTGGCAGCCTTCCCATGTGGTGATCACTGGGTGGTGTCTGTTGGTGAAGGGAGTTCTGGGACTCCCAAAACTCATTAGTGCCTTTCAGAGTGCATCTCCAATCAGTCACTAACTCTTGTCCATTCTCCGTTCACGGCATCTCTATAACCTGCCCCTTCATCTCTGTCTAAATTGCATCCATGCAGGTCCAAGCATATGTCTTATCCCCCAAGGAGGCTCAGCCTCCTCATTGACCTCCCTGCCTCCAGGCTTTCCCCACTCAAGTCCATACTCAACTCAGCGGCCTGGATCATTTCTCCAAAAAATTATTCATTCATTCATTCATTCATTCATTCATTCAATCGTGTTTACTGAGCGCATACTGTGTGCTGATCATTGCGCTAAGTGCTTGGGGAGTACAAGTTGGCAACAAATAGAGACAATCCCTGCCCAGCAACAGGCTCACAGTCTAGAGGGGGGAGACAGACAACAAAACAAAACATGCGGACAGGTGTCAAGTCATCAGAATAAATAGAATTAAAGCTAGATGCACATCATTAACAAAATAAATAGAATAGCAAATATGTGCAAGTAAAATAAATACAGTAATAAATCTGTACAAACATGTATACAGGTGCTGTGGGGAGGGGAAGGAGGTAGGGCTGGGGGTATGGGAAGGGGGAGAGGAAAGAGGGAGCTAAGTCTGGGAAGGCCTCCTGGAGGAGGTGAGCTCTAAGTAAGGCTCTGAAGGGAGGAAGAGAGCTAGCTTGGCCGATGTGTGGAGGGAGAGCACTCCAGGCCAAGGTGAGGACGTGGGCCAGGGGTCGACAATGGGCAGGCTAGAACGAGGCACAGTGAGGAGCCTAGCGGCATAGGAGCAGAGGGTGGCGGGCTGGGCTGTAGCAGGAAAGAAGGGAGGTGAGGTAGGAGGGGTCGAGGTGATGGATAGCCTTGAAGCCGAGAGTGAGGAGTTTTGCGTGATGCATAGGTTGACTGGTAGCCACTGGAGAATTTTGAGGAGGGCAGTAACATGCCCAGAGCGTTTCTGCACAGAGCTGAACCGGGCAGCAGCGTGAAGTCTAGATTGAAGTGGGGCAATACAGGAGAATGGGAGATCAGAGAGGAGGCTGATGCAGTAACCCAGTCGGGATAGGATGAGAGATTGAACCAGCAGGGTAGCGGTTTGGATGGAGAAGAAAGGGCAGATCTTGGCGATGTTGTGGAGGTGAGACCGGCAGGTTTGGGTGACAGATTGGATGTGAGGGGTGAACGAGAGAGGAGAGTCGAGGATGACACCAAGTTTGTGGGCTTGTGAGACGGGAAGGATGGTAGTGCCGTCTACATTGATGGGAAAATCAGGGAGAGGGCAGGGTTTGAGAGGGAATATAAGGAGTTCAGTCTTGGACATATTGAGTTTTAGATGGCGGGCAGACATCAAGATGGAAATGTCCTGAGGCAGGAGAGAAACGAGCCTGAAGGGAGGGAGAGAGAGCATGGGGAGAGATGTAGATTTGGGTGTCATCAGCATAGAGATGATCGTTGCAGCCGTGAAGTTCACCAAGGGAGTGAGTGTAGATAGAGAACAGAAGGGGACCAAGAACTGACCCTTGAGGAACCCCTACATTACGGGGATGGTAGGGGGAGGAAGAACCGCAAAGGAGACTGAGAATGAACGGCCAGAGAGATATTAGCCACCAACCCCTCAAAATACCCCAGGGGTTGCCCATCGTTCTCTGCATCGAACAGAAACTTTTTGCTATTTGCTTTAAAGCAATCAATCAACCCTCCCCCTCCTAACTATCCTCTCTAATATCCCACTGTAACTTAGTCCATACACTTTACTCCTCTAAAGGGAAGTTATTTACTATATTCCACCTTATTTCTCTCGCAGCTTGCTCTTTGTTCACATCCTCTCTACTGGAAATTCACTCCCCTTTCATATCTGACAGCCTATAGCTCTATCCATCTTTAAAGCACTATTAAAATCATATCTCCTCTAGGAAACCTTCCTTGACTAACCTCTCCCCTCCCCACTGAAGTTCTCCCTTCTGCATCTCTTTTTCACTTGTGTACTTTCTCCCTAGCACTTTGATATTCACTCCAGAGCCCTCGTATATACATCTTCTGTTGCTTCTCCTGTTTGTAATTACTTTTCTTGATTGTCTCACTGACTAGATTGTAGGCTGCTTGTGGGCAGAGAGGGTGTCCACTAACCGTATTGTTCACTCCCTAGGGTTTAGAAGAGTGTTCTGCCAACAGAAATTGTTTAGTAGATGCCACTGATTGACTGCAGGGATAAGGGGATAAGAGTTGGCCTTGCTCTGGGGACAGAGAAGATGAGAGTCTGTCTGGCCGTAGTGTCCTCCAGAACTGTTCTGGGCCTTAAACGATTTGCCTCCGACTGGGGACACCTTTTGGATCTATTACTAAGTGCTTAGTACAGTGCTCTGTGCACAGTAAGCGCTCAATAAATATGACTGATGGAATGAATGAATGAAACTGGGGAAGTCAAAAGAAGCTGTAATTCTAGGAATATCTGTGATCTGACTCTGGTGAGTTTCAATGTGGCTTTTTTGGCCAGGCAGGAGGAGGCTGACTGACAGCTTCAACAAGGCCAAGTTTATCATGTTCAGTATGCTGGTGTTCTATAGTGCCTGGGCCTCCTTCCTCCCCGTATACCAGAGCACCAAGAGGAAGGCCACGGTGGCCACAGAGATCTTTCTTCTTTCATTCATTCATTCAATGATATTTATTGAATGCTTACTATATGCATAGCATTGTACTAAGCGCGTGAAAGTACAATTCAGAAACAAATAGAGACAATCCCTGCCCAACAAGGGCCTCACAGTCTAGGAGCAGGGAGACAGACATTATGGCCTCTGGTACCAGGCATCTTGGCTGCAACTTAGTTCCCAAGTGCTACATGATTCTACTGTGGCCAGCCAGGAATATCTGGGAGTGGTTGTAGAGGAAATGATCTCCGGTACATTAGTTCAAGATTGTTGTTTTCATCACCCACCATTTTTCTCACCCCCAATTTTATTTCAATGGCAGTACAAAAGAAGGAAATCCTGTCAGGGACACCCAGGAGGGATTCAGGGGCAAATCTGAATCAGATGTCAGGCCTGGATGCTCCTGTGGATCACTGGGGTGTTTGTCCCATAGCCTGCTGGGCTCTTGCCTCCTCCAGGCTGTATTGCTACCATAATGGCGGCAGCCACCTGCCTTGTTTTCTGGGAGAACACCCCAGGCCGGGGCCAGATGATTCCCAATGCAGTGGAGTGGCTGTTCTGGACACACATCCCCGTGGGTTTGAGCAAATGAAATTGCAAAGCAGGTTCTGGCAGATAGAGTGGAGAAGCTCAAATAATTTCCTGAGGTGAGCAGATGCCTGAAGCCTGGGTAGACGCACTGCTCTACCTCAGAGTCTAATGGTGAGGTGGGAGAGAAACAGACGTCAAGACCTGCTCCCCACACCCTCCTCCCTGTAGGTGGGCTACAGAGGAGCCGCCATCTGGGGCAACTCGGTCTCTGAGTTCAGGCCCCTGAGGGAGGAGGGGTTGGGGCTCCCTCTCCTGCCCGGCCTCTGGCTCAAGGACACTAGGGGCCAGGGCTGGGGCTCTGCTCTTTCCCTAACTGATGTCTTGGGAGACAGGATCAGAGTGTTTCCCATCATGTTCAAGGATAGAACCTCAGTTTCCCTCTGGAAGGTTGCTTGGCTCCATTTGATTCTGGTAATTGCCTTCAATTCCCTGAATTGTTCTCTTTCCTGTGACTCCTCACTTTCCCGGAGCCCTCAGCCGTGACCTGAACCTGACCCCATAACAATTGACTGTATGGCCCTTTGCCTCTTCAGTAGGATTTTGGGCTCGGAGGTGGATGTTACCCTTCCCTTCCCAGGCTTTTGATCTGGGTCAGAAAAGTAAGCCCCACCTGATCTCTCACCCAGAGCTCCACGCATAGAATCTTTGCTGCTTCGGGGCATCCCCAGGCTGCTTCTAACACGGAGCCCAGTCCAAAAGTAGTTTTCCTCGTTGTTCCTTCCCCTCTCTGGCCAAATCGCGGTCTGGGTTGAGCTCTGCTGAGGTGTGAGGACAGAAATTCAAGCTTCCTTGTTGTCCCCTGGGGTCCAAGGAGGCCCCACAGCATAGATATGGGGCTCGCCAAAACTTTGATATTTTGGGGGTGCCTCCCAACCATCGCCAGGCTACATGGCTCTAAGATGGTGGATCAGACCACGACACGGAGATCAATGGACCATTGGAGGAGGGACTAAGCATGATGAACGGAGACCACCGGAGAACAAGGGATGCCAACTTCCTGCTCAATCACCAATGAGAAGTCTCAGAACCTGTCGAACAATACGGAGACTAAGGAGGGTTTGCTCCTGTAGGAGCATCTTCGGGAGGGCCAAGGGGAGCTGCCTGTCAGCCAGGAGTGGGCTTATACAAAGGAAAGGCTGTGTTAAACTCCCACCCATGTAAGAAGCAACGTGCCTTAGTGGAATAAGCACGGGTTTGGGAGTCAGAAGTCGTGCGTTCTGATCCCATCTCCACCACTTGCCTGCTATGTGACCTTGGGCAACCCACTTAACTTCTCTGTGCCTCAGTTAACTCATCTAGAAAATGAGGATTAAGAATGTGAAACTCACGTGGGACAACCTGATGACCTTGTTACCTACCCCAGCGCAGAGAACAGTGTTTGGCACATAGTAAGCACTTAATCAATACCATAATTATTATTAAGCCATCTGTGTTCAGTATGTCAACCACTCATTCTGCGGACAGCTTTGTATGCAGTTCACTTGAGACATGCATCACCTAAAGCCATTCTGCACTGAAGTTCATATATTTATCTTCTGTCACCTCTACTATGTATAATTTATTTTAATGTCTTGCTCCTCTTCTAGAATGTAAGCTCACTGTGCTCAGGGATGGTATCTACCAATTCTATTGTATTGTAATCTCCCAGAGTTTTAGTGTAAGCTTCTGTACACATTAAGTGCTCAATAAATGTCATGGATTTTTGGAATTACTGACCTATCCATCGGGGTGAAAGTGTCTCCTTTTTTAACCTCTGCCTCCCCGCAACCTCCCACTCTGCTTCCCCATCTCTTTCTCTTACACCTAACGACCTGACCTTTTTAAATGAGAAAGAACCCTCTTTCAAAGGTTCAGTGAGAAAACTGGAACCCTTCAGGGTTGATCCCCCTAAAATCTCCTCTGCTTCTCTCCATTCCCTCCTCCCTCCTGCCCTTTCTTCAACTCACACATTTTTCCTAGCAGTATCTGAAGAAGAGATCTCCTTCCTTCTCTCGAAATCTAATCCCACCAACTTTGCACCAGAGAAGTTTGCACCGGACCCTATCCCTTTGCACTTTTGAAAGCACCTGTCCCTTCCGTAACTGCCATCTTTAACTGTTCACTCTCCAATGGCTTCTTCCACACAACGTCATTCACTCATTCAATCGTTTTAATTGAGCACTTACTTTGTGCACAGCACAGTACTAAGAGCTTGGGAAAGTACAATGCAGCAATAAAGAGAGACAATCCCTACTCACAACGAGCTCACAGTCTAGAAGGCGGGAGGCAGACAGCAATACAAATAAACAGACATTAATATAAATAAATACAAGTACAGATATATATATATATATATATATATATATATATATATATATATATATATAATTTCTTTGGGGCAGCGGGGTGGGAAGAGCAAAGGGAACAAATCAGGGAGATGCAGAAAGGCACGGGAGATGAGGAGATGTGGGGCTTAGCCTGGGAAGGCATCCTGAAGGAGGTGTTCCTTCGGTAAGGCTTTGAAGTCGGGACAGAAGGGTAATTGTCTGGCAGATTTGAGGAGGCAGGGTGTTCCAGGTCAGTAGTAGATCATGGGCCAGGGGTAAGAGGCGGGACAGGCGAGATGGAGGTACAGTGAGAAGGGTAGCACCAGAGGAGTCAAGTTGCAGGCTGGGTTGTAGAGGAGAGAAATGAATTGAGGCAGGAGGGGGCGCGGGGATGGAGAGCTTTAAAGCCAATGGTGAGGAGTTTTGTTTACTATCGAGGTGGATAGGCAATCGCTGGAGAGTTTTGAGAAGTGGGGGCGGTGACATATTCTGTACGTTTCTGTAGAAAGATGATCCGTGCAGCGGAGTTAATTAAGGACTGGAGTGGGGAGAGGCAGCAGGTTGGAAGGTCAGAAAGGAGGCTGATGCAGTCATCTAGATGGGATAGGATGAGTGATTGTATTAATATAGTGGCAAGGCTAGATTTTAGTAATTTTATAAAGATGAGATCATGTTTCTCTTATCCTAAAATAACCCTCCTTTGGCCCTTCGACTACCTCCCATTATTGTTCCATCTCCTTCTTTCGTCGCCCGGCGACTTGGTGGCCATCCGGAACAACCGCCGCCATCAATAATAACAATTAAAAAGATATTTTTAAGCACTTAAGTGCCATGCACTGGGGTAGATACAAGATCATCAGTTCAGACATAGTCCCCGTCCACAGTGAGGCTCACGGTCTAAGGAGAAGGAACAACAGGTATTGAATTCCTGTTTTACAGATTAGGAAACCTAGGTTCAGAGAAGTAAAGTGACTTGTCCAAGGTCAACCCCCATCAAATCAGGCAGCAAATATCACTTCCCCTCTAGACTGAAAGCTCCTTGTGGGCAGGGATCGTGTCTCCCTACTCTGTTGCATTGTACTATCCCAAGTGCTTAATACAGTGCCCTTCACACGGGAAGTGCTCAGTTGAGCAGTCAATGGAATTTGAGTGCTTGCTAAGTGCAGCACACCATACTAAGCGCTTAGTAGGGTACAATATAACAGAGTCGGTAGACACTTGCCCAGCCCACGACAAATTTAACAGTCTAGAGGAGAAGAAGAATAATAAAATAAATACCACTGAAAAATTTCCAGTGGGTACCAATCAATCTGTGTATCAGGCTGAAACTCCTCACCCTCGGCTTCAAGGCTCTCCATCACCTCGCCCCCTCCTACCTCACCTCCCTTCTCTCCTTCTGCAGCCCACCCCGCACCCTCCACTCCTCTGCCGCTAATCTCCTCACCATGCCTCGTTCTCGCCTGTCCCGCCGTCGACCTCCGGCCCACGTCATCCCCCTGGCCTGGAATGCCCTCCCTCTGCCCATCCGCTAAGCTATCTCTCTTCCTCCCTTCAAGGCCCTACTGAGAGCTCACCTCCTCCAGGAGGCCTTCCCAGACTGAGCCCCTTCCTTCCTCTCCCCTTCGTCCCCCTCTCCATCCCCCCGTCTTACCTCCTTCCCTTCCCCACAGCACCTGTATATATGTATATATGTTTGTACATATTTATTACTCTATTTATTTATTTATTTTACTTGTACATATCTTTTCCATTTATTTTATTTTGTTAATATGTTTGGTTTTGTTCTCTGTCTCCCCCTTCTAGACTGTGAGCCCACTGCTGGGTAGGGACTGTCTCTATATGTTGCCAACTTGTACTTCCCAAGCACGTAGTACAGTGCTCTGCACACAGTAAGTGCTCAATAAATACGATTGATTGATTCCTACCAATCGTCTCCAAACTCCTTTAGTGAGTTGCCTACAGTGGCTGTTTCACGTTTCTCTCCTCCAAGTCTTTTCTTGACCCCCTTTAATGTGACTTCCGTCCCCTTCGTGCCAAAGAAACCACCCTCTCAAAGGTCATAATCATCTCACAGTCTAGTGGATGGAGTAAAGTCCTGGGAGTCAGAAGGACCTGAGTTTTAGTCCCGACTCCATCACTTGTTTGCCATGTGACCTTAGGCAGGTCACTTCACTTCTCTCTGTCTCAGCTACTTCATCTGTGAAATGGGGATTAAGACTGTGAACCGAATGTGGGACAGGGACTGTGTTCAAACCAATTACCTTGTATCTACCTCAGAACTTAGAACAGTGCCTGGCACTTATTATTATTACCAAATCCAGTGTCTCTACTCCATCCTAATCCTTCTTGACCTCTCAGCTACCTTCAATACTGTTGAGCACCACCTTCTACTTGGCTTCACTGACACTGTCCTCTCCTTGCTCACCTCCTGGCTCTCTAGTTGCTCATTCTCAGTCTCTTTCATAGGTTCCTCCTCTGCCTCCTCTCCCCTCCCATAACTGTGGGAGTCACTCACTGGGTCTTCTTCTATTCTCCATCTACACTCTCTTGGAGAACTCATTTGCTCCCATAGCTTCAACTATCACCTCTATGCAGATGATTCCTTATTGTGGGCAAAGACTGTGTATTTATTGTTGTTTTGTACTCTCCCAAGTGCTTAGTACAGTGCTCTGCAGATAATAAGCACTCAATAAATGCAAATGAATGAATTCCCAAGTCTTCAACTCCAGCCCTGATCTCTCTCCTCCTCGGAGGTCTCACATTTATTTCTGCCTTCAGGACATCTCTATTTGGATGTCCTCCCAATCATTCAAACTTAACATGTCCAAAACAGAACTCTTTGTCTTCACACCCAAACCCTGTTTCCCCACAATTTTCCCATCACTTCAAGACAGCTCCACCATCCTTCCTGTCTCACTATCCAAAAACCTTGGTGTTAACTATCCCTCACTAAAACCATATATTCAACAATCACTAAATCATGTTGGTTCAACCTTCACAGCATCACTAAAATCCTCCCTTTCATCTACAGCCAAACGGTGACAAAATTAATCCTTGGTAATTACCATGGCAATCCTATTCTGCTTCAGTTTCTATGTCAGCCTCTTTACTGACCTTCCTGTCTCCTGTCTATTCCCACTTCAGCCCTTACCTCATTTTGCTGCCTGAATCACTTGCCTGGATCAAGTTCACCTTTGCTTGCTTTAACTCTGCCCTCTTCTCTGCCCAGCTAAATTATTTCTCCACCCTAATTGACATCCATGCCTGTTGTTCTCAGCAGTTGGTCCAGACATTTAACTCTCCTCTCAAACACCCCCACCCATCGTCCCTAATGACCTAGCTACCTACTTTTTTGAGAAAATGAAATCTCCCAGACTTGTTCCCCCTAAAATCTCCCCTGCTCTAGTGGTTGCCTTTCAACCTTCGCATCAAACAGAAACTCCTTACCATTAACTGTAAAGAACTCCATCAACCTGCCCCCTCAACCTCATCTCTTTATCTTCTACCTCATCTCTCTGTTCTTCTACTACAGATCAGACCACATATCTCACTCCTCTATGCCAACCTACTCAAAGTATCTTGATCTTATCTATTTTGACACTCACTCACATCCTGCCTATGGCCTTGAAATCCCTCCGTTTCATATCCAACAGACAATTACTCTCCCCATCTTCAAAGCCATACTGAAAGCACAACTCCTCCATGAGGTCTTCCCTGACTAAGCCCTCATTTCCTCTTCTCCCACTCCTTTCTGTATTGCCCCTGCAGTTGGATTTACTCCCTTCATTTAATCCCCGCCACCTTAAACTCCACAGCACGTATGTATGTAGCATTAAATCATTTATTTATATTAATGCCTGTTTTCCCCTCTAAAATGTAAGCTTGTTGTGAGCAAGAAACTTACCTACCAACTCTGTTTTGTTGTTTTATTGTTCTCTCCTAAATGCTTAATACAGTGCTCTGCACAACAGTAAGCACTCAACAAATGACTGATAGATTAGGTTTTACAAAACAATGGTTCATAAAATCAACGTTCAGTTATCCCATCACAGAAAACACATGGTTCCAATTCAAATTACCTGCTTTTCATCCCATCCCACTCCTGGTCTCCCTGACCAAAGTTCTTTTGGACCTTATCAGCTCTGACATCTTCTGCTTCAGAAAGTTCTGTTCTCAGGAGGTGGACAAAACCATGAGACTGACAGCACTTCTGAGGCCGGGGCGGGGGCGGCACACAGCGGGACAGTTTGTGGAGCTACAGGAGTGGCTCCATTTCTGAAGCCCTTGTGACTGACCACACCGGGATGGAGAACTACAGACACTATACCCAGGTGCCAAACTTAGGCAGAGACCTTTCAGATGGGAAGGGTAAGAGAGCTCGGAATAACCTTGCCAAATTTGAGAAAAATATGGTTGGACCCTTGGGGGGATTTTTTATGGTATTTGCTAAGCCTTTGCTATGTGCCAAACATTGTACTAAACGCTGGGTTAGATACACCAGATTGGACACACTCCAATACTCAGATTGGACACGCTCCTTGTCCCAATGGGGGATCACCATCTAAGAAGGAAAGAGTAGGATTTAATCCCCATTTTATAAATGAGGAAACTAAGGCACAGAGAAATTAAGTGACTTGCCTAAGGCCACATGGCAGACAAATGATGGAGCTGATAATAGAAGCCAGGTCATCTGATTCCCAGGTCCAGGCTTTTCCCACTAGGCCATGATGATTCTCTGATTTGCCTAAGTGGATACTGAATGAGGAACTACAAGTTGATCTCTCTCTCTCTCTCCCTCTGTTTTTTTTATCTCTCTCTCTCTTCTTCCCAGCCATACCAAAACTGAAGTCTTGAAACGAGTCTCTCAGAGTGGTGGAAAGGGAAACTGAAAATGGGGTGGTGGGGGAGGGAGCTAAGGAGCTGAAAGTGTCCCCAAGCACCTCAGATATGTCTAACTAGGACTCCAGCCAGACAGGCAGGCAGCTTCTGGACCACATCATGGAGAAGCTAAGTGCCCTTTTCCTGCCCCCAAGGCAGTGGTGTTTGTGGGAGACCTGGAGGGGCCCTGCCCAATGTCTTTTCAACTTCAATCAGTTTGTTACCAAAGATCCAGAGCCAGCTGTTCAGGCAAGATCTGATGCCACCCACAGAAACAGCTGAGGAATTCAACAAGTGAACATAGATGACAGCAGTACACTAAGCCCAGGAATGGAGATTCCAGATTTTGTGAGATAAACTGTCTGTTGGTCGGAGCTAACTTGGCCCAAGTCAGGATCGTTCTAGCAGGCTGGAATTGTGTCCCAGATTCATCAAGGAAAACTCCCCAAACTGGTCCCCTACTCAGGCAGTTACTCTCTTGGAGAGAAGAAAATTGAATCAGCTTCCCTGTTGTCTGACCAGCTAATGGCCTTACATTCTTCCCTCAACAACTGGGGCTGGCAAAGATCTACCTGAATCTTCATTCATTCATTCATTCATTCGTATTCATTGAGTGCTTACTTTGTGCAGAGCTCTGTACTACGCGCTTGGAAAGTACAAGTCGGCAACATATAGAGAAAGTCCCTACCCAACAACAGGCTCACAGTATAGAAGGGGGAGATAGACAACAAAACAAAACATGTAAACAGGTGTTAAAATAGTCAGAACAAATAGAATTACAGCTATATGCACATAATTAACAAAATAAATACAATACTAAATATGTGCAAGTAAAATAAATGGAGTAAAAAATCAGTAGAAATATCTACAAGTGCTGTGGGGAGGGAAAGGAGGTAGGGTGGGGGGATGGGGAGGAGGAGATGGGGAGGGGAGGGGGATCCGAGGAATAAGAGGGGCTTAGTGTGGGAACCTTAGTCCCTGAAACTTTCTCACAAAGTCAGAAGAAAACGGCTCCCCTCTTCTAAACCACAGGCAAGTGGGGGAACCATTTCCCATAGCAGTGAATTTCCCCAAACCATGGGCAATGGAGGTTGGTTAACGTTCCCCAAAATGCATTGCATTGCCCTCACTGACAGTAATGCATACCTGTTACTTTTCTGGCCAATCGCGCAGCTGAATAGGGTTTCCCTGCAGGTTCTCCCACCAGCCCAACAGGCTAAAAACAGCAGTATATACTGCCAGCACCAGAGCGGACTCTCCCAGTCCACGGCCAGTAGGATTGAGACCAAACAATTGGTCTGCCTTTGCAGACTCGTGTTGAGGAACTGTGGGATTCTGACTCTTGGAGTACTACCAGATGAACCAAGGTCAGGCCCGATAGAGAACCGCTCCCTCCAGACCAGAGCTGACCTCAGGCTACTGCTTCTGGAACCATCAGCTGAACTTGCCCTCTGCTCCCCAGGACGTGAGGTCCCACAGACCCTCAGAAAGTCACCTAGATATGAGATTCCAGAGAATGAAATCCTCCTATAGACTGTGAGTAGTTGTGGGTAGGGATTGTGTCTAGCAACTCTATTGGAGTGCCCTCTCCCAAGTGCTTAGTGCGCTCCGCACACAGTAAGTGGTCAAAAAATATGATTGGTTGAATGTATGGACCATTCAGAGCAGTTGACAATCTGGGGGTTGAATGATTGAATCCTCAGTAGGATGTGATTGTCCCTGGAGTTTCCAGGAGAGGCCAGCGTCCAACAGAAACTGCCATCCTCCACATACCCTAAGCTCCAGCAGCATTTAGGGGGGATTCATGGAAGAAGAGCTAGGGTGGGAATGGATAGTGGGCCTGTGGCCTCAGAGCCAGAATTATACTGAAAGTGTGGGAGGAGGAAGAAAGGATCACACATACAGGATTTGAGTGTATTTACTATCTTCTTGCTGTCCAATCTTGTCAGAAGATGGAGCTTTTGATCTTTGGATGTGTCCTGGACTGTTGGGATGGTCTGGCATTGACCACGCCCATGGTCCTTTGGTCTGGGTAGTGGGGGTAGGTGTGTGTAAGGCCTATGACCTACTTTTTCAAGATCATTTTCTGTCCTTGTAACTACTTCCAGCCTCCTGCCTGATTCAAGGGATGTCAACCCTGGAGTTGCTGTGGGGACTGGTCATATTGTGGGGCTCAGGGCAGGGAGGTCAGAGCTATGGGAGGCTCCCCAATTCTAGAATCACCCCTGATTCCCCCAAACCTCTCTATGCTTTCAGACTTTCTGGGGACCCATGAGGGAGGGCAATTTCTAACTGTTTTTGTCCTCAGGTGTTTGTGAGAAAGGTTCAGGGTTGCAGGTGCAGAGCTCTAGGCAAGGATAATCCCAAGAGCCCCTGCATCTCTGATTTCTCTTGTCCCAGACTGGGCACAGGAGAAGGAACCCAGTGTTCCGCCCATTCCCAACTACAAGAAAACTATGGCATGAAAACAGAGCCATCATTCTAACTACAAGTCCAAGCAAACTCTCATAACCCTCCCCTCCCAATTTTCCCTAGATCTCAGTTTGTCCTGGATGTGGGCTGCCGAACAACTTATTGACAGTTTCCCTCTGAGAGGAGTGGATACTGGAGCCCCAGTCCCTTTGCCCGTGGAGAAGAGTCAGTCTCCTGATTCTGGTGATCCTCACTACTTATCCTAGACTCGCCTAACCTGATGCTCTCTCAGCTTAACTTGTTGCTGTTCCTCCAGCTTCCCAATTCCACCAGGGGGGAAGAGAAGCCTCCCTGCTGCCTCGACAGACAGTATCCGGTCACCTACTGTGCGGATGAGGACCTGGTAATTGCAGGGAAGTTATCTCTGCAGACCATGATTTCTTTTCAGAGTGAAAGTTACACTCTGTAGTTACAGAAAGGACTATACTGTTAGGTAAATTTTTTGTGTGCTAGTGGTCGTATTAAATACTTTTAATTAAAATATGGTACTTGCTAAGCATTTGCTATACAAAGCACTGTCCTAAACACTGATTGGATACAGTTCCTGTCACCCATGGGGCTCGCACTCTGACTAGGTTTTAATCCACATTTTACAGATAAGGTAACTGAGGCACAGAGAAGTTAAGTGACCGGCCCAAGGTCACACAGCAGAAATGTGGCAGACCTGGTATTAGAACCCAAGTGTCATTACTCCCAAGCTTGGGCCTCGCTACTTCTTCTGTTTTTTCTCTTTTGATGGCACTTGATATTTGAGCAGGGACTGTATTCAACACTGAGTTTCTGACATTTTTTCCTGAGACAGGTCCAGCCTGTACTCTGAGCCCCCAGCATCACTTCCTAGTCTGTATTCTCTGTCCTTCCTTCTTTCCCTTCAGGTTCTGTCCCTCAGATCGTTCTTCTGGGTTTGAAGGGAAAATATTTCCCTCTACTCCCTCCCTGTCCTAGTAGCCATTGGAGCTCTGACTCAGAGCCAGGAGGACCTGGGGCTGGGTGGTGCGGGAGACGATGCAGGGTGGCCAGTGCAGGAGGTGATGTGATTCAGGGCTCTGGGCTGGGTGATTCTGCCACTGGACTTTGTACCCTATCTGTTCTCTTGGTAGGACATGTCCCCTGGAATGTGCAGTGGGGCGCAGGGTAGATCTTGGGGGCTTACACTGTCTTTCCCATTTCAGATGGGTTCATAAAGACTTCCAGCACTTCCTAGCCCTCCTATATGCCATGGATGAGATCAACAAGGATCCCAGCCTTTTCCCCAATATATCACTGGGTTTCTTTGTCCATGAAATCTACCACAATGCCGAAAGAGCCATGGAGGGTGCCTTGATGGGGATGTCAGAAGGAGGACAGACCATCCCTAACTACAGTTGTGGGAAGCAGGAAAAGACTGTGGCTTTCATTGGAGGAGCCACGTCTGCCCTGTCCATCTCCATGGCGAACATCCTGGGACTCTACCAGTTCCCGCAGGTAGGAGACCATTCAAACAGTCTGATTCCTTCCTTGTGTAGTTATGGAATGACCAGATTGGAGATTTGTCTCAGGTAAAGCAGTTTTTGTTTACTTCTTTCAAACCCACACTTCCCATTGAGAAGAAATGTTCGTGGGTAAGAGCATATTTTCAGACAAAGCCTAGAGCTGTGTGTCCTTTAAGGACAAGCCACGTCCTGTGCGTTCACTAATCGAGAAGATGAAACTGTCCAAGTGAATTCCTATCAGAGACAGTTCCTTTGTTACTTTTTGCTGGCTCCAAGAGCACACCCTGTGCATTCTGCAACTTTCCCTTTACAGAGGCAAAAAGAAATGGTAAAAGGAAAGTTATAAATATGGGGCATAGAGTCAGGGTGTGTGAAGGAGCTAGGGACAGGGAACACAAGTTCATTTTCACTCTCTATATTTCTGCGGTTTCTACTTCTTAATAGGGTTACAGTGGTGCTTGTCACCAGGATTCCAGGGGGATTTCAAACCCCTCCTGAAGCCCCCATTTCTCTCCTCCCTTGACCTCTTTAGGAACCACTGCTATGATCCACCTTCTATCTCCCTACCTGCCAGCTTCAACTGTTCCCTCTCTGAGGGCTCTTTTTTCTCTACCTTCTATCATGTGCAAATTTCCTTGAGTCTCAGAACACTTTCCCTGGATCTATTATGCACAGCACATATTACTCCATCTTGTCCTTGCTCCCTTTCTTGTCAAGTCTCCTCGATTAGATATTTTGCCCTTCTGCCTCCATTATCTCTTCTTCAGCTCCCCTCTAGACCCACTCCAATCTGCTTTCTGCCCACTTTCCTCCACTGAGGAAGCACTCTATAAGAAACCTATTTTATCCTAATGTTCCTCTTACCGCTCAATCACCTTGGATTCCATGGACCACAACCTCCTTTGGAAATACTACCTGAAACTATTTTCTCTGTCACAGTCTCTTTTGGTATTATTCCTGCCTCTCTGGCTGATCCTTCTCACTCCCTTCCCCTGTCTCTTCTGTTTCTCACCGCCCAACCTTGGGTGTCACTCAACACTCCATTCTTGTTCCCCATGTCATCTCACTTTGCACTTGCTACTTTGGAGAACTCATCCACTACTATGGCTTCATTTACCTTCATTTACCTAGTCCATGTGGTAACTCTCAAGGCTGTCTCAATAACACCGAATTCCCACTTCCTGTGTCATCTCACATTCCCACATCACTCTCTGAGATCTCTGCAAAGATGGGTCCCTTGGACATCAATTTCAATAAGAATAAAAGTGAAGTCTTTATTTTCCCTCCCAAATAAATTTCTCTTTTTAAGTTTCCAATCGAATTTGAAAGCACCACCATCCTCTCTGTCACCAAGACCCTCAGTAGTGGCATGAAATTTGATTCTTTGTTCTCTTTCATCTCTCACATCCAGCCTGCTGATTGATGCTGCTGGTTTTTCCTCTGCAACATTTCCCCAAACCGGCTACTCCTGTTCCATCCAGATAGCCATCAGCTGGACTGGCCACCCATGGTTTACTAGCTAGGATCTTGTATTGGCCTCCTTACTGATTTCCCTAGACTGTAAGTTAGTTCTGGGCAGGGAATCTTTTAATCTGCACCAATTTTGTCAAGTCACCATGCCCCATTTGGTCTCTATAATAATAATATTAATGGTATTTATTAAGTGCTTACTATGTGCCAAGCACTGTTCTAAGCGCTGGGATAGATACAAAGTTACCAGGTTGTCCTGCATGGCGCTCACAATCTTAATCCCCATTTTACAGATGAGGTTAACTGAGGCACAGAGAAGTTAAGTGACATGCCCAAAGTAACACGGCAGGCAAGTGGCAGAGCCGGTTTTCGAACCCACGACCTCTGACTCCCAAGCCCAGGCTTTTTCCACTAAGCCGTGCTGCTTTCCACGCTGCTCTATACTCAAACTACCTACCCTTATTGCACAATATGATACCCTCAACACCACCCTCTATATTGAAATCAACTCGCTCTCTCCCCTATCCCTTCACCTGTCTCATACCACTAACCCACAGCACTGAATCACCTCCAGAGCACCCTTCCTTTGCTCCCATGGACATACCATGGAGTGATGCTGGCAGAAATCCAGAGATCGCACCAACTTAATCCATGTCAAATGCATTCTTGCCACTTTAACCTGGTCTCTCCCCTGCCTGGTAACAATATTGCTCCATCCTTATTGACTCCCATGCTCATTGCCCTTTCCAGGTGTTTCAGACACTTAATTCTCTCCTCAAACCCCCTGCCACCCCACCCCAACTAACCTTTGTCCCTAACTTGGCCACATATTTTATGGACAAAATTGAAACCATCAGGGATGATAGCTCGAAAATCTCCCCTGCTCCTGTCCAGTCTGTCCCTCTGTCCCTTTTTTGACTCTCCCATCTTTCCCTGTAACGTTCCAAGAGGTGATCTCCTGCTTCCTCTCAAAATGTACTCCTTATATTCATTTCTCTCCCTTTGCACCTGATCAAAACACTTGCCCTCTCCTTTTTTTTCCTCCCTGACCTCCACCTTCACCTGTTCACTCTCTAATGACTTCTTTTCTATTGCTTTCCTATGTGCACAACCTAGGTTAGGTTAGGTTAGGTTAGGTTAGGTTTCCTAACCTAAAAATAAACCTCCTTTAACCCCTCACACCCCGGCCCCAGATCCCTCTCGTTATGGCTTCATCTCCCTCCTAACATTCCTTTCCCAACTCCATCTGTGAGTTGTATACACTTACTGCCTCCACTTCCTCTCCTCCAATTCCCCCTTCGACTCCCCACCAATCTCTACCACCCAATCCACTTACTAATCCCAGGTCCCACCTCCAACTTCCTGAGCCATTTGGATCTCTTTCTCACATTATTTCTCTCTTTCTCCATCCCTTCATTGATCCTTGGGGACTTCAATATTTATGTGGATGTTCCCAAAGACCTTTCCACTGCCTACTTCCTCTTATTCCTCAACTCCATTGACTCGCTCATCACCTTGGATCTCGATGTCATCCTCCCTAGTGATTGTACTACCCTCACTCTCCCCAACTCTCCCCTCCTCAACTATGACATTTCCCTGTAGTAATAATTAATAATAATTATGGTGTTTGTTAAGTGCTTATTATAGGCTAAACACTTGCCCTACAAGATGACCAGGTCCCACATGGGGCTCACAGCCTAAGTCGTGGGGAGAACAGGTTTTTTGAATCACCCTTTGGGAACCAAGGCCTAGAGAAGTTAAGTGACTTGCCCGACTGACTTGGAGCTGGGATTAGAACTCAGGTGTTCTCTTTCCACAAGACCACACTCTATCCAAACCCAACCTCCTCACCTGACACCTGTCCTTTTCCTGCCCCCACAGGGAACTCTCTCCTGTTCTCCATCGAGAACTTCATTCTTTTAATCTGCACCAATTTTCTCATGACATTATGCCCCATTTAGTTTCCATTCTCAAACTATCCTTGATGCACAAATTGACACCCTCTCTACTGGACTCAACTTGTTCACTCCCCTCTCCCTTTACCAATCTCGTACCACTAACCCTCAGTACAGGATCACCCAAAAAGCACTCTTCCTTTTCTCCCATGGACATGCAGTAGAGTTGTAATGGCAGAAATCCAGATATCCGGCCAACCTAGTCCATGTCAAATGCATCTCACCTGCTTTACCTTGCCTTCTCCTTACTTGGCGCAGAGCACTGTACTAAGGGCTTGGGAGATACGATATAGCAACATAACAGATTTTCCCTACCCACAACGAACTTACAATCTAGAGGAGGGCTTACAGTCTAAAGAGGAGCAGGAGATCTCTCCTTGGGACAATTCAGAGAAAGATGGGAGGGTCAAAGAAGGGGCAGAGGAGAAAAGGACCAGATAGGAGCAGGGGATAGTAATGCAACATGGTCGGGTCCTACATGGGGATCACAGTCTAAGTTGTGGGGAGAACAGGTTTTTTGAATCCCCATTGGGAACCGAAGCCTAGAGAAGTTAAATTAGTTGCCCAAGTGACTTCGAGCTGGGGTTAGAACCCAGGTGTTCTGTTTTCACTAGACCACATTCTATCCAACCACAACCTCTTCGTTATGCCCCATTTATTCTTTCATTCAATCGTATTTATTGAGTACTTACTGTGTACTGAGTCTCCATACTCAAACTACCTATCCTTGATGTGCAAATTGACACCCTCAACACCACCCTCTCTAACAGACTCAACTCACTCACTCCCCTCTCCCTTTACGAATCTTGTACCACTAACCCACAGTACAGGATCACCCCTAGAGCACTCCTCTTTTTCTCCTGTGAACATGCCGTGGAGCTGTGCTGGTGGAAATCCAGATATCAGGCCAACCTAGGCCACGTCAGATGCATCTCACCAGCTTTAACTTGCCCTCTTCCCAACCTGGCAACAATATTGTTCCATCCTTATTGACTACCATGCTGATTGCCTTTGCCAGTTGTTTTCTTCATCAATTCCCTTTCACTCCGACCCACCCTTCTCTTTTCCCTCACCTGGCCATGTCTTTTTGGATAAAATTGGAACTATCAGGGGTGCTCTTTTTAAAATCTCCTCTGTTCCTATCTGGTTCTTCTCTCCTCCTGCCCCTTCTTTGACTCTCCCACGTTTCCCTGAAGCGTCTCATGAAGACATCTCCTATTCCTCCTCTAGACCGTAAGTCCACCTCTAGATTGTAAGCTCATTGTGGGTAGGGAATGTCAGTTACGTTTTTATATTGTATTCTTCCAAGCACTTAGTACAGTGCTCTGCACACAGTAAATACTCAATAAATACAACTGATTAATGAATTACTCTCCCAATCTACCCCTTCTACCTACTCCTCTGGCCCTATCTCTTTACACCTTATCAAAATACTCATCTCCTCCTTTCTTTCCTCCCCTACTGCTATCTTTAACTGTTCACTCTCCAATGGCTTCTTCTTTCCAATGGTTTCTTCCCCACTGCTTTCAAATAGTCTTGTATATCCTCTATCCTAATAATAACCCTCTCCTGACCCCTCATCTCTCTCTGGTTCTTGTTCCATCTCCCTCCTCCATTCCTTTCCAAATTCCATGAGTGAGTTGTCCACACTCACTGTCTCCACTTCCTCTCCTCTATTTCCCTCCTTGACACTACACGAATTTTGCCTTTTTAGTAGTTTCTGTTACATGTTTATTATGTTCCATGCACTGTACTATGCTCTGGAGTAGATACAAGTTAGTCAGATTGGGACCCAATCACTGTCCCACATGGGATTCACTGTCTTAACACCCATTTTACAGACACGGTAACTGAGGCACAGAGAAGTTAAGTGATTTGCTCAAGGCAACACACCAGAAATCTGGCAGAGGCAGGATTAGAACCCAGTCCTTTTGACTCTCGGGCCTGTGTTTTATCCACTAAGCCTTGCTGCTTATGCCAACTTCACTCCATGGAAGCTGCCCTCTCAAAGATCACCAGTGATCTCCTTCTTACCAAATCCAACAGCCTCTATTCCATCCTTATCTTCATGACCTCTCATCTCCCTTCGACACTGTGGACGAATGCCTTCTCCTGGAAACATGATCTAACCTTGGCTTCACAGATACTGTGCTCTCTTGGTTCCTTCCTATCTGTTCTGCTGCTGCTTCTCAGCCTCACAGGCAGCTCATCCACCTCACAATTCCTCAGTGTGGGAATCTTTCAAGGCTCAATTCTGGGTTCCCTTCTTTTCTCCACTTACACTCACTCCCTTGGAGAGTCATTCACTCTCATGGCTTCAACTACCATCTCTATGCTGATGATTCCCAAATTCACCTCTCCAGCCTTGATCTCTCTCCTTCTTTGCAGTTTCATATTTTCCCTGCCTTCATGACATCACTTCCTGATATCCTGCTTACAACTCAAAACTAACATGTCCAAAACAGAATTCCTCATATTCCCACTCAAGCCCTGTCCTTTCCATAACTTTCCCATCCTGTAGACAGTATCATTTTCCTCTCTGTCTCACAAGCCTGTAACTTTGACATTATTCTTGACTTGTTTCTCTCATTCAAACCACATATTCCATCTGTTTCCAATTCACAACATCAATCAAATCTGCCCTTCCTTCTCCAGCCAAACTGCTACTATGATAATCCAAGATCTTACCCTCTTCCACCTTGGATACTACATCAGCCTACTTGCTGGCTTCCCTACCTCCTGTCTCTGCCCATGCCAGTCCATATTTCATTCTGCTGCCTGTGTCATTTTTGTAAAAAACAATTCAGCCCATGTTTTGCCACTCCTCAATGAACCTCTAGTGACTGCCCATCAACTTCCTCATCAAAAAGGAACTCTTTACCATAGACTTCATTATACGAAATCGGTTGCCCCTTCCTATCTTATCTTGCTTTTCTTTCATTCATTCGATTGTATTTATTGAGCTCTTACTGCATACAAAGCACGGTACTAAGAACTTGGGAGAGTACACTATGAGAAACACATATGCTCCCTGCTCATAATGAGCTCACAACCTAGAGGGGGAGACAGACATTAATATAAATAAATAAATGAATAAGTAAATTACAGATCTATACATATGTGCAGTGGTGATAGGAAGGAGGATAAATGAATAGAGCAAGTCAGGGAGACACAGAAGGGAGTGGGAGAAGAGGAGAGCAGGGCTTAGTCAGGGAAGGCTTCTTGGAAGGAGATGTGCCTTCAATAAGGCTTTGAAGTGGGGGAGTGCGATTATCTGTTTGATACGAGGAGGAAGGGTGTTCCAGGCCTGAGGTAGGAAGTGAGCAAGAGGTCGGCAGCGAGAAAGATGTGATCAAAGTACAATGAGAAGTTTAGTATTAGAGGATCGGCATGTACGGGCTGTGTTGTAGTAGGAGAGTAGGGAGGCGAGTTAGGAGGGGGCAAAGTGATTTAGTGCTTTAAATTCAATAGTGAGGACTTTTTGTGTGATGCAGATTTGGATGGGCAGCCACTTGAGTTTCTTGAGGGTGGGAAAACATGCTCAGAACATTTCTGAAGCAAAATGGTCCGGGAATCAAAGTAGAGTATGGAGTGGAATTGGGAGAGACAGGAGGCAGGGAGGTCAGCAAGGAGGCGGATAACATTAATCAAGGCAGGATAGAATAAGTTCTTGCATTAATGTTGCAACGGTTTGGATGGAGAGGGAGGGGCGGATTTTAGCAATGTCGTGATGGTAGAACTGACAGGATGAAATGAGGGCTTGAATATGTGGATTGAATGAAAGAGAGGTTTCAGGGATAATGTCAAGGTTCATTCATTCATTCAATCGAATTTATTGAGTGTTTACTGTGTGCAGAGCACTGTACTAAGCGCTTGGAAAGTACAATTCGGCAACATATAGAAACAGTACCTACCCAACAATGGGCTCACAGTCTAGAGGGGGGAGACAGAAAGCAAAACAAAACAAGTAGACAGGTGTCAATACCATCAAAATAAATAGAATTATTGATATATACACATCATTAATAAAATAAATACAATGATAAATTTGTACAAATATACACAGGTGCTGTGGGGAGGAGGAAGGGGTATGACAGAGGGAGGGAGTGGGGGCGACAGGGAGGGGAGGAGGAGGAGAGAATAAGGGAGGGCTTAGTCTGGGAAGGCCTCCTGGAGGACGTGAGCTCTCAGTAGGGTTTTGAAGAGAGGAAGAGAGCTAATTTGGCTGATGTGTGGAGGGATAGCATTCCAGGCCAGAGGTAAGATGTGAGCCATGGCTCGATGGCAGGACAGTCGAGAACAAGGCACAATGAGGAGGTTAGCGGCAGAGGAGTAGAGTGTGTGGACTGGGCTGTAGAAGGAAAGAAGGGAGGTGAGGTAGGAGAGAGCAAGATGATGGAGAGCTTTGAGGCCAATAATGAGCAGTTTTTGCTTCAAACGATGATAGATCGGCAACCGCCGGAGATTTTTGAGGAGGTGAGTGACATTCTCAGAGCGCTTCTGTAAAAAGATAATCCGGACAGCAGAGTGAAGTACAGACTGAAGCAGGCAGAGACAGAAGGATGGTAGATCAGAAATGAGGCTGATGCAGTAATCCAGTAGGGATAGAATGAGAGCTTGAACCAGCAAGGTAGCAGTTTGGATGGAGAGGATAGGGCAGATAATATCGATGCTTGTGGAGGTGGGACAGGCAGGTTTGGTGACAGATTGGATGTTTGGGGTCAATGAGAGACCAGAGTCAAGGATGACACCAAGGTTGTGGGCTTGTGAGACAGGAAGGATGGTAGTACAGTCCCCAATGATGGGAAAGTCAGGGAGAGGACAAGGTTTGGGAGGGAAGATAAGGAGCTCAATCTTTGATATGTTGCGTTTTAAATGGCAAGCAGACTTCCAGGTGGAGATGTCCTGAAGGCAGGAGTTACGAGCCTGGAGGGAGGGAGAGAGAACAGAGGAGGAGTTGTAGATTTGGGTGACATCAGAGTAGAAAGAATAGTTGAAGCAGTGGGAGTGAATGAGTTCACGAAGGGAGTGAGTATAGTTGGAGAACAGAAGGGGACCATGATCTGACCCTTGTGGCACCCCTACTGTAAGAGGATGGGAGGGGGAGGAGGAACCCGTGAGGGAGACTGAGAATGAATGGCCAGAGAGATAAGAGGAGAACCAGGAGAGGATGAAGTCAGTGAAGCCAAGGTTGGATAACGTGTTGAGGAGAAGGGGATGATCCACTATGTGAAAGGCAGGTCGAGGAGGATTATGATAGAGTAGGAACTATTGGTTTGGCAAGAAGTAGGTCATTGGTGACCTTTGAAATGGTAGTTTCGGTGGAGTGTAGGGAATGGAAACCAGACTGAAGGGGGTCTAGGAGAGAGGTTACGGTTACGGGTTTGTGAGACAAGACACTCACTCCTTTGGTGACCTAATTCGCTCCCACGGCTTCAATCAATCAATCGTATTTATTGAGCGCTTACTGTGTGCACAGCACTGTACTAAGCGCTTGGGAAGTACAAGTTGGCAACATATAGAGACAGTCCTTACCCAACAGTGGGCTCACAGTCTAAAAGTGGGAGACGGAGAACAAAACCAAGCACACTAACAAAATAAAATAAATAGAATGGATATGTACAAGTAAAATAAATAAATACATGAATAGAGTAATAAATATGTACAAACATATACACATATATATAGGTGCTGTGGGGAACGGAAGGAGGTAAGATGGGGAGATGGAGAGGGAGACGAGGAGGGGAGGAAGGAAGGGGCTCAGTCTGGGAAGGCCTCCTGGAGGAGGTGAGCTCTCAGTAGGGCCTTGAAGGGAGGAAGAGAGCTAGCTTGGCCGATGGGCAGAGGAAGGGCATTCCAGGCCCGGGGGATTACGTGGGCCGGGGTTCGATGGCGGGACAGGCGAGAACCTGGCATGGTGAGGAGATTAGCGGCAGAAGAGCGGAGGGTGCTGGGTGGGCTGTAGATGGAGAGAAGGGAGGTGAGGTAGGAGGGGGCGAGGTGATGGAGAGCCTTGAAGCCGAGGGTGAGGAGTTTCTGCCAGATGCGCAGATTGATTGGTAGCCACTGGAGATTTTTGAGGAGGGGAGTAACATGCCCAGAGCGTTTCTGGACAAAGACAATCCGGGCAGCAGCATGAAGTATGGATTGAAGTGGGGAGAGACACGAGGATGGGAGATCAGAGAGAAGGCTGATGCAGTAGTCCAGACGGGATAGGATGAGAGCTTTAACGAGCAGGGTAGCAGTTTGGATGGAGAGGAAATGGCGGATCTTTGCAATGTTGCGGAGCTGAGACCAGCAGGTTTTGGTGACGGCTTGGATGTGAAGGGTGAATGACAGAGCGGAGTAGAGGATGACACCAAGGTTGCGGGCTTGTGAGACGAGAAGGATGGTAAGAATAATAATGATGGCATTTATTAAGCACTTACTATGTGCCAAGCACTGTTCTAAGCACTGGGGTTGATACAAGATAATCAAGTTGTCCCACGTGGGGCTCACAGACTTAATCTTCATTTTCCAGATGAGGTAACTGAGGCCCAGAGAAGTGAAGTGACTTGCCCAAAGTTGCACAGCTGACAGGTGCCGGAGCCGGGATTTGAACCCATGACCTCTGACTCCAAAGCCCCGGCTCTTTCCAGTGAGCCACGCTGCTTCTCTAATGGTAATGCCGTCAACAGAGATGGGAATGTCAGGGAGAGGGCAGGGTATGGGAGGGAAGACAAGGAGTTCAGTCTTGGACATGTTGAGTTTTAGGTGGCGGGCAGACATCCAGATGGAGATGTCCTGAAGGCAGGAGGAGAGGCGAGCCTGGAGAGAGGGGGAGAGAGCAGGGGCAGAGATGCAGATCTGGGTGTCATCAGCGTAGAGATGATTGTTGAAGCGGTGAGAGCGAATGAGGTCACCAAGGGAGTGAGTGTAGATCGAGAACAGAAGGGGACCAAGCACTGAACCTTGGGGATTCCCCACAGTAAGGGGATGGGAGGGGAAGGAGGAGACTGCAAAAGAGACTGAGAATGAACGACCGGAGAGATAAGAGGAGAACCAGGAGAGGGCAGAGTCTGTGAAGCCAAGGTCGGATAGCGTGTTGAGGAGAAGGGGGTATTCAACAGTGTCGAAGGCAGCTGAGAGGTCGAGGAGGATTAGGATAGAGTAGGAGCCGTTGGATTTGGCAAGCAGGAGGTCATTGGTGACCTTTGAGAGGGCAGTTTCCGTGGAATGTAGGGGACGGAAGTCAGACTGGAGGGGGTCGAGGAGAGAGTTGGTGTTGAGGAATTCGAGGCAGCGTGTGTAGACAACTCGTTCAAGGAGTTTGGAAAGGAAAGGTAGGAGGGATATGGGGCGATAACTAGAAGGTGAGGTGGGGTCAAGAGAGGGGTTTTTTAGCATGGGAGAGACATGGGCATGTTTGAAGGCAGAGGGGAAGGAACCAGTGGAGAGTGAGCGGTTGAAGATGGAAGTTAAGGAGGGGAGAAGGGATGGAGCGAGAGATTTCATGAGATGAGAGGGAATGGGGTTAGAAGCACAGGTGGCCGGAGTAGCACTTGAGAGGAGGGAGGAGAGCTCCTCTGAGGATAGTGCTGGGAAGGATGGGAGAGTAGCAGAGAGTGTTGAGAGTCTGGGGGTTGGAGAAGCGGGGGGAGTGACTTTGGGGAGGTCGGACCTGATGGATTTAATTTTGTTAATGAAGTAGGAGGCCAGATCGTTGTGGGTGAGGGAAGGAGGAGGGGGAGGAACCGGGGGCCTGAGAAGGCAGTTGAATATACGGAAGAGCTGGCGGGGCTGATGGGCATGGGTGTCAATAAGGGAGGAGAAATAGTTTTCTCTGGCAGAGGAGAGGGCTGAGTTAAGGCAGGAAAGGATAACCTTGAAGTGAACGAGGTTGGCATGGTGTTTAGACTTTCACCAGCAGCGTTCGGCAGCTCGAGCATAAGAGCGAAGGAGGCGGACAGTGGCAGTGATCCAGGCCTGTGGATTAGTGGTACGAGAGCGGCGAAGGGAAAGGGGAGGGAGTGAGTCTAGCTGAGTAGAAAGGGTAGAGTTGAGAGCAGTAATCTGATCATCAATACTGGGTAGAGAGGAGAGGGAGGCGTAGTGGGGTGTGTGGCGCTCGGAAAGATGGATGGGGTCAAGAGAGCAGAGATCTCTGTGAGGGAGTAATATGGATTTACAGGGGAAAGGAGTGTGAGTGAGGAGGCAGGTGAGAAGATTATGATCAGAGAGAGGGATTTCAGAGTTGGTGAGGGTGGACACAGTGCAGCGATAGGAGATGATGAGGTCGAGGTTATGACCAAGTGGGTCAGTGGGTGAGGTGGGTTGGAGCAAGAGGTTGGCAGCGTCGAGGAGAGATGGAAGCCGGGCGGCAGAGGAGTCATCAGGGATATCCATGCGGATGTTGAAGTCTCCGAGGATCAGAGTGGGCATGGAAAAGGAGAGAAGGAAGGTGAGGAAGTTGTCAAAATCGTTATAGATGTTGGAGGTGGGGCCGGGAGTGGGGTAGATGATGGCTACAAGAATCTGGAGGAGGTGGTAGAGGCAAATAATGTGGGCTTCAAAGGAAGGGAAGGAAAGGGAAGGGGGAGGAGGGATAGTGAGAAAGCGACACTGGGGGGCGAGAAGGAAACCGACACCTCCTCGTTTTCCGGTGAGTCTGGGGGAGTGGATGAAAAAGAGGCCTCCACTGGAGAGAGCAGCAGAAGAGACCGTCTCGTCCGGAGACAACCATGTTTCAGTTAGGGCAAAGAGGAGTAGAGAGCTGGAAAGGAATAGGTCCAGGATGAAAGGGATCTTACTTAAAACGAAGTGGGGGTTCCAGAGGCCACACGTGACAGCATCTGTCGAGGGAGGGGAGGGAGGGGGAAGGGTGCGAGAGGTGGGGAGGGTTTGGATTGGGATGTGTTGGCTGGGGCCTAGGCGGGGAGAGTGGGAAGAGGGGTGGCGATGGGAAAGGAGAACTGGGACGGGGTGGGGCAGGGAGAAGGGGAGGGAGGGGGCTGGGACGGAGGAGTGCAGGACTGGCGCTGGTACAGAGGGATCCTTGGTAGGGGGTGAGGGGGAGTGGTCTTGGTGGGGGAGAGGGAGGGAAAAAGCTGGATGGGAGAGGGGAAGGGGAAGGTGAGGAATGGGAATGGCAGTTGGGAGCAAGGGAATTGAAAGTTCGTGGTGAGGTCAGCAGGGCGAGTGACAGTACAGCGTGAGGTTAACAATTGAGATGCAGAAGCGATAAAACAGTAGCAATGATATAAGTAGGCGATGGCATCACAGGGTGTAGTTAAACAATTAACATCCTATGGCAATAATAAAATTGGCATATAATGATGTCAGAGAGAGTAGATACAAACTATTATGTGCTGGAGTAGGGTGGACCTGTTAAGGGTGTCAGGGAGCAGAGATACCTGGGGAGAAGAGTGAACAGCCAATTAGCATGGGAGGGCTATGTGCGAATGATGTTGTTGTTAATGTAACTTGGTGATAACAAGGGCCTTTTTCTCGGGGTGGGGGGGGGAGAGTTAGTCAGGACTGGACCGGGAAGGGGGGGGGATGGGGGTCACTTTAAGGAAGGTCGCTTAAGTGTTGGGGAGGTGGAAGCAGGGGGCGCTCATGGGGGCTCTCTGAGGAGGGGAGCCTTCCGGGAGCAGCAGGGGCCACGCGGTGTAATGGCGGGTGGGCCTCTTGGTAACAGAGTCCCGGGCATCTCTGGCGGCGCTCAGAGGAGAGGATCCTTCAGGGAGCAGCAAGGCCTCGCGGTGTGATGGCGGGCGGGCCTCTCGGGAACGGAGTCCCGGTCGTCTAAAACGGCGCTCTGAGGAGAGGATCCTTCCGGGAGCAGCAAGGCCGCTTGGTGATTTGGTATTATTATTAATTATTATTAATAATTATTATAATTATATCCCTCCCCCATTTGCATTCCTGAGCTGTAAGAATGGAAGTGGATAAAGTCAGCCTGATATTTAGATTTCCACTGGCAGTGACCTGTGGCTCAAGCACAAGAACGAAGGAGGCTAACTGTGCAGGTGATCCAGGGCTGTGGGTTAATGGTACGAGATTGTCAAAGAGATAAGGGAGCAAATGAGTTGAGTTCAGTGGAGAGGGTGGTATTGAGAGTGTCTATTTGGTTATCAAGGCGAGATAGATTGGGTATAGAGGCTAAGCGGGTCACAATGAGTTGAGAAAATTAGATGGGGTTCAGGGATCGGAGGTCTTTGTGGAGGGAATAAGATAGATTCATGGGGAGGATGTGTGTGGAAGAGAAGGCAAGTGAGAAGGTTGTGGTCAAAGAGGGATTTCAAAGTTAGTGAGGGTAAGGATTGTGCAGTGGTTAGAGGTGATGAAATCGAGTTGTGTCCAATTTAGTGAGTGGGCAAGGTGGGGTGGGGCTATTAGTCAGTGTAGTAGAGTTGCAGAGTGTTAGAAGGCAGTCAGCAGAAGAGTCATCAGGAACAACTATGTGGATATTGAAGGCCCCAAGGATCAATGGGGCCATGGAGAATGAGAAAAGGAAAATGAAAAAAGGATCATGCGTGGCTTAGTGGAAAGAGCACAGGTTTTGGAATCAGAGGTCATGGGTTCAAATCCCGGGGCCAGCAGTTGTCAGCTGTGTGACTTTGGGCAAATCACTTCACTTCTCTGTGACTCAGTTACCTCATCTGTAAAATAGGGATTAAGACTGTAAGCCACCCTTGGGGCAACCATATCACCTTGTAACCTCCCCAGCGCTTAGAACAGTGCTTCGCACATAGTAAGCACTTAATACATGTTATTATTATTATTATTATTATTATTATTATAAAAGTGATAAAAGAAGTTGGAGGTGGGATCGGGCTGGTAGATAACAGTTACTAGAATCTGTAGTGGGTGATAGAGGCAGATAATATGGACTTCAAAGGAAGGGAAAGAAAGTGATGGGGGAGGTGGGGTGGTGCGAAAGTGGCATTGAGGCAGAAGAAGGAAGCCAACACCTTCTCCTTTCCCAGTGAGTCTGGGGGAGTGGGAGAAGATGAGATCCCCTCTGGAGAGAGCAGTAAGGGAGACTGTGTCATCTCCACTTCACTTCATGCTGCTGCCCGGATTATCTTTGTCCAGAAACGCTCTGGACATATTACTCCCCTCCTCAAAAACCTCCAGTGGCTACCGATCAATCTGCGCATCAGGCAGAAACTCCTCACCCTGGGCTTCAAGGCTCTCCATCACCTCGCCCCCTCGTACCTCACCTCCCTTCTCTCCTTCTACTTCCCCGCCCGCACCCTCCGCTCCTCCACCGCTAATCTCCTCACTGTACCTCGCTCTCGCTTGTCCCGCCATCGACTCCCGGCCCACGTCATTCCCTGGGCCTGGAATGCCCTCCCTCTGCCCATCCGCCAAGCTAGCTCTCTTCCTCCCTTCAAGGCCCTGCTGAGAGCTCACCTCCTCCAGGAGGCCTTCTCAGACTGAGCCCCTTCTTTCCTCTCCCCATCGTCCCTCTCTCCATCCCCCCGTCTTACCTCCTTCCCTTCCCCACAGCACCTGTATATATGTATATATGGTTGTACATATTTATTACTATATTTATTTATTTATTTATTCATTTATTTTACTTGTACATTTCTATCCTACTTATTTTATTTTATTTATTTTGTTGGTATGTTTGGTTCTGTTCTCTGTCTCCCCCTTTTAGACTGTGAGCCCACTGTTGGGTAGGGACTGTCTCTATGTGATGCCAATTTGTACTTCCCAAGCGCTTAGTACAGTGCTCTGCACATAGTAAGCGCTCAATAAATGCGATTGATTGATTGATTGATTGATTGATTGGGGAGAGCCAGGTTTCAGTGATAGCGAGGAGCAGGAATGACTGAGTCAGGAACAGGTCAAGGATGAAGGGAAGTTTCCCCATGATGGAGCATGGGTTCCACAGGTCACACCTGGCTGAAACTGGCTGACCTGTCATGAACAGCTGCTTTTGGGGCCTGCAATTTAACATGCTTGGTAAATGCCAATTTCAATGCAGGTTTTACTTCCTGTGGTGGTCTATCTTGGAGAAGTAGCCAATTTCTAAATCCTGAACTCCTAATGCTCCAGAACCTCTAGCAGTCCCCAGGATTCTATCCTACAGCTTTTCCTCCCCATCTGAGGAATTATTTCTCTTCCTCTTGCTGGACTCTTGCAAAGCAACTCCCATGGAGACAGAGAAGGCGCCCCAGTCATCTTGAGCAAACCTTGTCCCTCCCTGAGTTTGATTATTTCTGGACCAACTGGTTTGGTCCCCAAGCTCCCAGCGACCTCTTTACCAACTTTTCCTGTATCAACCTCCCAGGCGCCAGGGCTAGGAGCTGAGCCTGTCCCTGAGCACACCTCACTCCTCAGGTCAGAAAGCGGAATGTGATTGTTTCTCTGGTCATGATGCTAGACCCCTCTCCAAGAGACTCTGCTGCAGGCCCATGCCTCCGGGACCTGAATCCAGGGGCTCAGGGATTGTTCCCAAACCATATGCCTATGTCTGAAAAGTCACAAGACACTTTCTGGCTGGATCATGGAGGGAGGGTGGGAGTCAGCCTTTATCCTACCCTGCTCGGTGAAGGCAATCATCTTGGCACTACCAGGACGGGAGTGGTGCCACGCTCAAAGCAACTGAGATCTAGATTTCACCTCCCCCCTTGTTTCTCTAAATTCACTGAGGGTTGGGTCTTGGAGGGCCTTCCCCCTTGCTGAGAATCATCATCATCATCAATCAATCATATTTATTGAGCGCTTACTGTGTGCAGAGCACTGGACTAACCGCTTGGGAAGTACAAGTTGGCAACATATAGAGACAGTCCCTACCCAACAGTGGGCTCACAGTCTAAAAGGGGGAGACAGAGAACAAAACCAAACATGCTAACAAAATAAAATAAATAGAATGAATATGTACAAGTAAAATAAATAAATAGAGTAATAAATATGTGTAAACATATATACATATATACAGGTGCTGTGGGGAAGGGAAGGAGGTAAGATGGGGGGGATGGAGAGGGGGACGAGGGGGAGAGGAAGGAAGGGGCTGAGAATGAGTTCCCCTGGAATTCCTAACTTTTTCCTCTGCTCCCCATAGTTGTTGATTGAAACTCTGAATCGCCCCCATCTTTTCCTGTAACTGCAAGGTAATTAGATCTACGACCATCACGAAATGACTGATTAGTGATCACCTGTTGGATATCGGTGTAATCAGCCATGATCTCCTTTTCCTCCAAAGGGTTCCCTCACCCACTTCAGCAGTGCCTGTAATATAACTCCCCTTGTTTTTACCCTAATATGCTTTAATACTTAGCGTGACCACCTCCTCTATCCAGTGTGGAAGTGTGACCCATTGGAAACCCTGCGACCCCCTTGAACTTCCTTTTTTCCTTTTTAATGGTATTTGTTAAGCACTTACTCTGTACCAGGAATTATACTCAAAGCTGGGGTAGACACAAGAGAAGCAGCCTGGCTCAGTGGAAAGAGCACAGGCTTTGGAGTCAGAGGTCATGGGTTCGAATCCCAGCTCTTCCAATTGTCAGCTGTGAGCCTCCCGTGGGACACCCTGATCTCCTTGTAACCTCCCCAGTGCTTATAACATAGTAAGCACTTAATAAATGTCATTATTATTATTATTATTATTATTATTATTATTATTCTTCAGTCCCTGTCCCACATAAGGCTCACAGTCGTAATCCCCATTTTACAGGTGTGGTAACTGAGGCACAAATAAGTTTAAAGACTTGCCCAAGGTCACCCAGCAGAAAGGTGATGGAGCTGGAATTAGAACCCAGGTCTTTCTGGCTCCTAGGCCCGTGCTCTACCACTAGGTTATGCTGGTTCCCTCTTGAAACCCCTTTGAGTCCCCAGCTTCATCTAACTTTCTGGGGTATTCCAGGTCCTTTAAAGACCCATCTCAATCCTTAATATATTTGCTAATAAACTCACCCTTATTTATGTATTTCTTTATTTCTAGCATTAGAATGATTCCATCCTCAATTTTCCATAGCTTTAGACATTTGAATGACCTAAATGGGTTTCAGCCCCTCTCTCTGTGTTCACATACTCAGTGACTGCGAGCAGGATAGGCAGTGCATGTAGGGAAATGGCATTACAGCCAGGTCTAGGGGAGGATATTACTGGTTCCTACACTCCACATATTTTCAGTGAACAGGCTGTGAGTAATTGAGAGTTCATGGCCAACATCCAGGGTAAGAGGAGGGGATGTATCCACTCTGCAGTCGAAGCCCCAGGTAATTGACTATTCCTTTGAATTCTTATTTCCATGTTCAGTAAGACAACCCCATAAGGAGACTTTTTCAGAGGGTACAGTCAGTTCTATTTTCTGCAAGCACAGATAATTATAGCCTTATTTTTCTGAGAACACTTACACTTTTGAGAACACTTACTCTTTTGAGAAGCCATGTGGCCTAGTTGAGAGAACATGGACCTGGGAGTCAGAGGATCTGTAGTCTAATCACAACTCTGCCACTTGGCTGCTGTATGGCCTTGGGCAATTCCCTTAACTTCTCTATGCCTCAGGTACCTCATCTGTAAAATGGAGATCAATACTGTGAGCCCCATGTGGGACATGGACTGTTCAGCACAATTAGCTTTAGTCTACTATGGTGCTTAGGTACAGAACCTGACACATAGTGCTTGGTTCTTTAAGAAAAAAATTGTTGAAGTCTCACAGAATTCCACTCTTCCAAATGATGATTTAGTCACAACTGTGACTAAATTTGAACTCAGTTTGAGCTAATTTGAACTAAAAAATCCACTGAACTCTTAAATTCCTCCTTTGGTGAGAAGCAGTGTGGCTTAGTGGTAAGAGCACAGGTTTGGGAGTCAGAGGTTGTGAGTTCTAATCCCCGCTACGACACTTGTCTGCTGTGTGGCCTTGGACAAGTCACCTAACTTCTTGTGCCTGTTACCTCATCCGTAAAATGGGGATTAATACTGCGAACCCCATATGGGACAAGCTGATTACCTTGTATCTACTCCAGCGCTTGGAAGAGTATCTGGCACATAGTACGCACTTAAAAATGCCATTATTATTATTATTATTACTATTTATATCCAAGATCCAGTCTCTATTTTTTTGCTCCACCAGGACCCCAGGGGCTTTCTTCAAGAGCGACCTGGGAAGAGAGATTAGAAAACCTACGCAACAAAAGGTCCTTCCTTCCTTCAGGCCCTAATGCTTAACAGACATTCTTGTTGACTAAGTCTCCTTTGAGATAGAACCCAAGAGGCTCAGTCACATCACTGTTAACCATGAACTCTTAATGGCTAAGGATTACGTCTACCAACTCTGTTGTACGTTGTTGTTTAATATTCTACCAAGTGTTTAGTACAGTGCTGTGCATATGGTAAGCACTCAGTAAATACCACTGATTGATGGATTGATTGGACACAATCCAGTCCCTCAGCTAAACTCCAGCACTCCTGGGGAGTCTCTTCTTTCCATTCCTGCTCTGCCGGAGAAGAAAGTAAAAGGTGAGTTCACAAAGGTTTATTAGAGGAATAATCTTGGAATATAGAAAGGAAATTTCAGGGTGGTAGAAATTCCCTCAGAATGGTTAGCATGGATATTAAAAATGGCAACCACCAACATCCGTCTCGGAACATCCTGTCACCACTATCAGAGAGATGATTAACCTCAGTTGACCATCCATGTTCTTTGTGGTCCAAATTGAGCTCACCCCTTTTTAAGTATATCAATTAATATGTATCCAGTGTGAAACCTGCAGAGGCAAGCATTTACCATTTGCCCACTTCTACCATATAGAAAAGTGAATCCTTGTGCACCCTTTGTTTTTTCATTGTCCAGAATTCACTGGTTGTCCCCTCCGCTGAGTGATGTGGGTTTTGATTATTCAAAACATTTTATATATGCCCAGTTCACACCCTCCTTGATTTCTTAGGCCTCAGGCTGCAGCGTGGCTTAGTGGAAAGAGCCCGGGCTTTGGATTCAGAGGTCATGGGTTCAAATCCTGACTCCGCCCATTGCCAGCTGTGTGACTTTGGGCAAGTCACTTAACTTCTCTGTGCCTCAGTTTCTTCATCTTTAAAGTGGGGATGACGACTGTGAGCCGCCCGTGGGACACCCTGATCACCTTGTAACCTCCCCAGCACTTAGAAGAGTGCTCTGCACATAGTAAGTGCTTAATAAATGGTATTATTATTATTATTATTGTTATTATTATTACTATCTTTTCAAGGTGACTGTCCTGATCTTTCCTTTAAAGTAGCTGCCGCTTCCCTCTGCTTTGTTTCCTCCAGTTCTACTATGTTCTTACTAAAACTCCATGAAACAGTCCAGATGATGGTGTAAGTAACATGGTTTAAAACATTTCCATAAATATGCTTTTTGTTATTCAATCCTCTAAACTAGGATTTAGTTTAGACTTCTAGATTGTGAACCCACTTTTGGGTAGGAACCGTCTCTATATGTTGCCAACTTGTACTTCCCAAGCGCTTAGTACAGTGCTCTGCACACAGTAAGCGCTCAATAAATACGATTGATTGAATGACTGGAATAAACTATAAGCTCGTTGTGGACAGGGAATGTGTTGGTTACATTGTTGTTTTCTACGATGACAATATGATTGAATGATTGAGTGATAGCAGTATTTGCTAAGCGCTTACTATATGTCAGGTACTGTGTTAAGCATTGGGTAAAATACAACATAATGAGTTCAAAAACAGTTGTAGTCCCACATGGAATTACACCTATCTTGCCGCCGACCTCTTGCCCACATCTAACCTCTGGTTTGTAACACCTTCCCTCCTCGTTAAAGGCAAATAATTTTTCTCCCCCACTTCAAAGCCTTACTGAAGGCACATCTCCTCCAGGAAGTCACCATGACTGAGCCCTCCTCTCCTCTTCTTCCCCTCCCTTCTGCACCACTCATACTTGCTTCTTCATTCATCTGCTCTCCTTTCCTCACAGCACATATGTATGTATCTGTATCTATCTGTAATTTATTTATTTATTTATTTATTTAGTCTTGTTTTGTTTTGTTGTCTGTCTCCTCCTTCTAGACTGTGATCCCGTTATTGGGTAGGGACCGTCTCTATATGTTGCTAACTTGTACTTTGCAAGCGCTTAGTACAGTGCTCTGCACACAGGATCCAATAATATCTTCTCATGAAGAGGGGGTGCCAGGCTCTTGTCCTGAAGGATCAATAGTGGAGCAGCTCTAGGGCTATGGGTTCTTCCTCATGGATGTCCAATCCTTCCCCTCCATCCACACCCTCAGGCAGCATCACTGACCTTCAGCCAGATCCAGCAACACTAGGGTCTCCCTTCTCATTGGCTAGAAGAGAGTCTATCCCTGGGAGTCATGGCCAGGAGTAGGAGGGGGCTGCCATGGCTAGAGGCAGGGTAGGGTCAAGATGACCCCAGTCATCAAGGCTCAGGTAGCACAGGCAAGACAGACAGAAGATAGGGACAGGATGGGTGGGGGCAGGCTGTGGGCAAGAAATGGGGAGAGAAGCAGCATGGCTGTGGAAAAGGCCCGAGGCTGGGAGTCAGAGGACCTATGTTCTAATCCTGGCTCCACTACTTGTTTGCTGTGTAACCTTGGGCAAATGACTTTATTTGTCTGTGCCTCCCTTTCCTCATCTCTGAAGTGGCGATTGAATCCTCCTCCTTCCATTTAGATTGTGAGTCCTATGTGGGAGAAGAACTGTATCTGACCCTCATTAACTTCTATCTACCCCAGCACTTAGCACATTCATTCATTCATTCAATCGTGTTTATTGAGTGCTTACTGTGTGCAGAGGATTGTACTAAGCGCTTGGGAAGTACAAGTTGGCAACATATAGAGACAGTCCCTTCCCAACAGCGGGCTCACAGTCTAGGAGGGTGAGACAGACAACAAAACAAAACATATTAACAAAATAAAATAAAAAGAAATAGAATAAATATGTACAAATAAAACAACTAAATAAATAGAGTAATGAATACATACAGACATATACACACATATATAGGTGCTGTGGGGAGGGGAAGGTGGTAAGGTGGGGGGGATAGGGAGGGGAAGGAGGAGGCTCAGTCTGGGAAGGCCTCCTGGAGGAGGTGAGCTCTCAGTAGGGCTTTGAAAGGAGGAAGAGAGCTAGCTTGGCTGATGTGCAGAGGGAGGGCATTCCAGGCCAGGGGGATGACGTGGTCCGGGGGCCGACGGCGGGACAGGCAAGAACGAGGCACAGTGAGTAGATTAGCGGTAGAGGAGCGGAGGGTGCAGAAGGAGAGAAGAGAGGTGAGGTGATGGAGAGCCTTGAAGCCCAGGGTGAGGAGTTTTTGTCTGATGCGTAGGTTGATTGGTAGCCATTGGAGATTTTTGAGGAGGGGAGTAACATGCCCAGAGTGTTTCTGCACAAAGACGATCTGGGCGGCGGCATGAAGTATGGATTGAAGTGCGGAGAGACAGGAGGATGGGAGATCGGAGAGGAGGCTGATGCAATAATCCAGTCGGTATAGGATGAGAGCTTGAACGAGCAGGGTAGCGGTTTAATTAGAGAGGAAAGGGCAGATCTTGGTAATGTTGCAGAGGTGAGACCGGCAGGTTTTGGTGACAGATTGGATGTGAGGGGTGAACGTAAAGAACACTGCAAAAAACAGTGCTTTACACACGGTAAGGCATTAATAAATATTATAAAAAATAAGTAACATCTGACAACAGGGCTTGTCCGCAGCTGCCCTCCCCTATTCTACCCCTGTCCATCCTCTTTACTCCGGTATTGGTAGACCAGAGGCAGGGAGCTGCAAAGGGGACAAGGTTGGAATCCTGTTCCTACCCTGTCGTTATCCTTGGAGCTCAGGAATTTCTCTAGCAGTGGGTACTCTCAGTTGTATTTTCAGAATGGTATCATTCAGTAGTATGTAGAGCACTGTACTGCTTGAGAAAGTACAATAAAACAAAATTTACAGACAGGATCCCTGCCCACAGTGAGCATACAGTCTAGAAGATCTCATAATCAGATTGAAAGCTCTCCAGCCTATGATGGCACTTCACCCCCTTTCCATCGTTGAATTCGTCTTTTCAGCTCTCAAAGCAACTTTCTAGTTGTTACTCTCGATCAACTCTCCCTTTTCCATCCTAGTCTGGAACTCCCCCTCTTACCCACTCAAAATCAGAGAGAGCAGAGTTCTTTCCCAATTCTGAACATTGCTAAAATCCCCCACTCCTCCAAACAGATTCCAGATTCATTTCTCAGGCTTATAAAACCACTTCACCTAACTCAAGCCGGAATCAACTCATTTCTGTCCTCATTTAGTCAAGATCTCTTCTTGACTGTGAGCTCCTTGAAGGCAGCATTCATATCTCCCAGCTCTGTTATAATGTACTCTTCCAAGCATAGCTTAATGGGAGTCAGAAGACTCGGGTCCTAATCATGCCTCTGTCTCTTGGCAGCTGTAGGACATTAGGCAAGTCGTTTCACTTCTCTGGGCCTCAGTTTCGTCATCTGTAAAATGACACGCAAAAATTGCATATTCATCTTTGCATTTCCTCAAGGGTCAGTTCTTGGTCCCCTTCTGTTCTCTACCTACATTCACTCACTTGGTGAACTCATTCACTCCCACGGCTTCGACTATCATCTCTACGCTGATGACACCCAAATCTACATCTCTGCCCCTGCTCTCTCTCCCTCCCTTCAGGCTCGTGTCTCCTCCAACCTTCAGGACATCTCCATCTGGTTGTCTGCCCGCCATCTAAAACTCAATATGTTCAAGACTGAACTCCTTATCTTCTCTCCCAAACCCTGCCCTCTCCCTGAATTTCCCATCACTGTTGACGGCACTACCATCCTTCCCATCTCAAAAGCCCGCAACCTTGGTGTTATCCTCGACTCTGCTCTCTTGTTCACCCCACCCATCCAATCCGTCACCAAAACCTGCAGGTCTCACCTCCACAACATCGCCAATATCCGCCCTTTCCTCTCCATCCAAACCACTACCTTGCTGGCTCAATCTCTTATCCTATCCCTACTGGATTACTACATCAACATCCTCTCTGATCTCCCATCCTCCTGTCTCTCTCCACTTTAGTCTATAGTTCACACTGCTGTCCGGATAATCTTTGTGCATAAACGCTCTGGGCATGTTACTCCGCTCCTCAAAAATCTCCAGTGGCTACCAATCAACCTACGCATCAGGCAAAAACTCCTCACTCTCGGCTTTCAGGCTCTCCATCACCTCGCCCCCTCCTACCACACCTCCCTTCTTTCCTTCTACAGCCCAGCTCCTCTGCTCCTCTGCCGCTAACCTCCTCACTGTGCGTTGCTCTCGCCCGTCCCACCGTCGACCCCCAGCCCACGTCCTCCCCCTGGCCTGGAATCCCCTCCCTCCACACATCCGCCAAGCTAGCTCTCTTCCTCCCTCCAAAGCCCTATTGAGAGCTCACCTCCTCCAGGAGACCTTCCCAGATTGAGCCCCCTCCTTCCTCTTCCTCTCCGCCCCCTCCCCATCCCCCCGCCTTACCTCCTCCCCACAGCACCTGTATATATGTTTGTACATATTTATTACTCTATTTAGTGTACTTGTACATACCTACTATTCTATTTATTTTATTTTGTTAATATGTTTTGTTTTGTTATCTGTCTCCCCCTTCTAGACTGTGAGCCCGCTGTTCGGTAGGGACCGTCTCCATATGTTGCCAACTTGTACTTCCCAAGCGCTTAGTACAGTGTTCTGCACACAGTAAGTGCTCGATAAATACGATTGAATGAATGAATGAATTCTTTTTGTCTTATAATGGAGCAGGGCACCGTCTGTCACGGTGTTATAAAGTGGATGGAGCAGAGGCTTGGGAGTAACGAGTCAGAAGGACATGGGTTCTAATCCCAATTCTGCTTCATGTCTACTGTGTGACCATGGGCACGTCATTTAACTTCTCTGAGACTCGTTTACCTCATCTGTAAAATGGGGGTTAAGACTGTGAGCCCCATGTGAAACAAGAACTGTATCCAACCTGCTTAACTTGCATCTCTCCCAGTGCTTAGGGAAAGGCTTGGGACATAGTAAGAGCTTAACTGCTACTATTTTTTTATTATTCATTCATTCAATCATATTTACTGAGTGCTTACTGTGTGCAGAACACTGTACTAAGCGTTTGGAAATTTCAATTCAGCAACAAATAGAGACAGTCCCTACCCAACAACGGGCTCACAGTCTAGGAGGGGGAGACAGACAACATTGCTTTTGCTATTCAGCACCCGTGTTACCTGGACTCAACCATTACACTTTTTTTTACTGGAACAGTCATCGAGCTTCTATAAAGTCTCTTGTCTTTCAATTACCCCTTCGACATCAAGTGGCAAGACTGGATCACAAAACAGGAATTCTTAGAATGCTGTCATTCTAAAAGCTCTGAAAGTCTGCTTACTTAAAAACAACTTTCCTGAATGGGATACATAGGGAGAAAGGATGGCCATTGGATAGTCAATCGATCATCATGCCAGTCAATGAATCACATTTATTGAGCGCTTACTGTGTGCAGAGCACTGTATTAAACTCTTGGGCGAGCAGACTATAACAATAAAGGGATACATCCCAGTCCACAACGAGTTCACGGTCTAGGGCAACATGTGGTGGAGCTGTGGTTAGAAACCAGGTCCTTCTGACTCCCAGGCCCCTGCTCTCTCAAGCACTTCTATTTATTCATTCATTCATTCATTCATTCATTCAATCGTATGTATCGAGCGCTTACTGTGTGCAGAGCACTGTACTAAGCGCTTGGGAAGTACAAGTTGGCAATATATAGAGACGGTCCCTACCCAACAGTGGGCTCACAGTCTAGAAGGGGGGGACCCTTCTATTGAGGGCTCGATGCATGTTAGAACACTGTACCAATTGTTTAGGAGAATCCAGTAAAACAGAGTTGTAGATATGTTCCATGCCTGCAACAAGCTTCAAATTTAGCTGGTTAAAAGTGAGCTGTGATGGGGTAACTAATAACAATAATAACAACAATAATGGTAATAATGATGGTATTTGTTAAGCACGGTCTTAAGAGCTAGGTAAACGCTCACCCAGCCCCTGTCCCACTGTCCCACAGTCTTAATCCTCATTTCACAGATGAGGGAACTGAGGCCCAGAGAAATTAATTCATTCATTCAATCATATTTATTGAGTGCTTACTGTGTGCAGAACGCTGTACTAAGTGCTTAAATGAAACGAAATGAATTGACCAAGCTCGCACAGCAGACAAGTGCCAGGGCCGGGATTAGAAATCGGGTCCTTCTGACTCCCATGCGGCAGAGCACAGGAAAAGTGCATCACGTGGAAAGCTGGAAGACAGCTGCAGCAGAACTATCAGCCCAACTCAATGTAATGAATCTATTGCATTTGCTGAGCACTTGGTGGGTGCAGGACACTGTACTAAACTCTTTGGAGAGTACAACAGACATGATTGCTGCCCACAACGACCTTACAATCTAGAGGACTAATCAGTCTCGATCGAGAAAAGAACAGCTTTGGAGAAGCAGCTTGGGCCCGAGGATAGAGCATGGGCCTGGGAATCAGGGAGACATGGATTCTTGTCCTCATTCTGCTGCCCATCCACTGTGTGACCCAGGGCAAGTTAGTTCAGCGCTCTGGGCCTGTTAGCTCATCTGTAAAATGGACTGTGTCGAACCTGATTAGCTTGCATCTTCTGCAGCGCTTAGTACAGGCCTGGCACATAGTAAATGCTTAAGAAATACTATTTAAAAAATACTTACCATGTGCCAAATGCTGCCCTAAATGCTGAGGCAGATGCAAGATAATCACATGGGTCAATCTCTATCCCACCTTACCAATGGTAATAATAATAATTATAATAATTATGGCATTTGTTAAGAGCTTAACTATATGCAAGGCATTGCACTAAGTGCTGGAGTGGATACAAGCAGATCAGGCTGGACGCTGTCCTTGTCCCACATGGGGCTCACAGTCTCAATCCCCATTTTCCAGATGAGGTAACTGAGGCCCAGAGAAGGAGGCCCAGAGAAGTGAAGTGGCTTACCCAAGGTCACACAGCAGACAGGAGGTGGAGCCGGGATTAGAACCCATGACCTTGTGACTCCCAGGCCCTTGTTCTATCCACTACACCACGCAGCTTCTATGGGATGGGAATTGGTGGGCGGGGGAGGAGAGAGGTCTTTAATCCCCATTTTACAGACAAGGAAACTGAGACCCTAAGTGCCTTGCCCACGCTCACAGGGCAGGCACGTGACGGAGTCAGGCTTAGAACTCAGGTCTCCTGTCTTCCAGGCACTCCCCCATCACTTAGGCCAGACTGTTGACTGCCGTTCTCTGCAGTTTCCCCCTTCGCCAAACCTCCCACCTCTGCCTCAGTTTGTCCACTACTGATCGCTGGAACTGCCTCAGAGATATCGCTGGAGAGAGCGAGGGGTGACAGTGCCAGGAGCTAACCACTTGGCGGCCCATTCTCATGCCAGTCGCCCGCGGCGCTCCCACTGTCCAGAATGCTAGAACACCTATGACTGGGGCAGAGGGCAGTTCTCTAGGTCCCTGGCTATGATGAGTAGTGCCAGGCCTTACCTCCCCTCCAGTTCTGTCCATAAAAAACATCTTTTCCTTTCCTCTATGCTTTCCCTGAACTACCTCCATATGCCATTTGTTGGAAGTGTGTCTGCTCTCTGGAGAAAGAGAATTCTCCTTTTTCTGTGCCACATCATCTTCTTTCTTTGTAAAGAAAAGACCTACCTTTGCTATCAGATTAAAAAATGGATAACCTTCCTTTCTGGAGCAACGATCACTACTTGCTGTTTAGAGGAAGCATCTAGAAAATTTAAATATTAATCAAACAAATCAATGGTGTCTACTGAGGTCTTACTTTGTGTAGGACCCTGAACTCAGTGGTTGGGAGAGTACAATACAACAGAATGAGCCATCAGTTTCTCTGTCCATAACAAGCTTACAGGCGTTATAACTTTTTCATTAAACCCAGAACTTTATCATCATCAACGGTATTTACTGAGCACTTACACTCCCAAGGGCTTAGTGCACACAGTAAGTGCTCAATAAATATTATACGAGGTTGATTGACAAATTGTAAATTATACTGTGTCAACCAACCCAGTAGACTAGAAGGTTCTTGAGGGCAGGGATTACAACCTATCCCACTATATATCTTCTCCCAGCATTTGGAAAAACTCTTACAAGGAGAAATTTCTGAGAGTGCCAGTGGCTGTCCAAAGCTCTCTCATCCCTCCCTGTCATTTAGTCTCTGCAAGGAATTCTGGGACCCATTGAAGGCCTAAGTGACTGTCCGTAGTGCTGACACTGTGCTGGAGCACCATAGCCCGGCATGGTAGCAAGGTTTGAGGAGGAATAACGAGTGGTGTGGGAAGGCTGGGGGTTACTGAACTGGAAAACACCTCCCCTTCTGCTAAGACCCCTGCCACACTCGGGGCCATAACCCTGGTCCGAACCCCAAATTAGGCCCTAGACTGGCTCCATCTCGTCCATCCTCCTCCTTATCCCTTCCCGCCCCTCTATCCCACTGACCCCCAGTCACTCGCACAGGGGCAGAATGAGGCTGTGGGTCGCTGACCTCTGCATGGCTGTTCTGTTCCCCTCTTTCCCCTCAGACTCCTGGGTTCGGTCAGCCAGGAAGGAACATAGAGGAGCCCTCCATCCCTCTCTGCTCTCCCTGAGATCCTGAGAAGCTATCCAGATGGGGCACCGCCCCTGTAGATAAAGCCGATCCAAGGGGGATCCCTGGAGGATGGTTCGGGGCCCTGCCGAGGGACTTCGTGGCTTAGACAAGCTAAGCATCCTCTATTCACCTGCTTCCTGAGGCTCCTGGGATGCCCAGTTCCTGTGGCATCAGCGATGGTGCTGGACCCTGGGGCTCCCTTGAAAACAGCAGCATCTGCATCCCAGCTTCCCAATGGTTCCTGTTTAATACAACAGTCTGTAGCCCCTGTGAATTGTTTCATCTTTGCCTAATTCACGGCCTAATACACTCAAGATGTGCATCAGAGAGCCAATTGTAACGTTTTCTTATGATTTTTGTGAAGCACTTACTATATGTCGGGAACCCTACTTAGTGCTGGAGTAGATACAAGCTAATCAGATTGGACAGAGTCCCCGTCCGCCGTGGGGTTCACATCCCAATCCCCGTTTTACAGATGAGGGGACTGAGGCACAGAGAAGTTAAGAGAAGCAGCCCAAGGGTACACAGTAAACATATGGTGGAACCGAGATAAGAACCCATGTCCATTTGAATTCCAGGCCCACGCTCTACCCACTAGGCTATGCTGCTTCTTCTGACTTGTCCTGATCACAAATCCGTTGAAGCTATGTTCATACTGACTATGTAAACTGTACTCTTGAATCAAGTGTTCGTCCACTTTCTCATCTTTCCCTTCTCTCCTTCCTCCTATGTGTAATTTATTCTGTGTCTATCTTCCCCATTTGATCATAATCTCCTGGAAAGCAGGAATGATGCATTCACATCTGTTTTCAACTCTCCTGAGAGATTACTACAGTGCTTTGCACCCAGGATGTGGTCAATAAATACTAATGATAATAATAATAGTAATAATTATGGTCTTTGTTAAGCATTTACCGTGTGCCAAGCACTCTTCTAAGTCCTGGAGTAGATACAAGGTAATCAGGCTGGACATAGTCCCTGTCGTACTTGGGGTTCACAGTCACAATGCCCATTTTATAGATGAGGTAACTGAGGCACGCAGAAGTGAAGTGACTTGCCCAAGGTCTCATTTCAGACAGGTTGTGGAACCGGGATTAGAACCCACAACCACTCACTCCCAAGCCCGTGCTCTGGATGGATGGATGGATGGAAACATGGATGGATGGAAGGAAGGAAAGATGAACTGACGAGAGATAATGGATAGGACAAGACAGATGGAGCTGCAGTCATCCTTTCTTCCCTTCTCCCATACCTCTTCCCATATTCTAAATGTAATTCCCACCCCCAGAGTTTTACTAAGGAGCATATCATTATATTTTCATAGTCAGTGTTGTGATGAAACCTTGTTTTTGTATAGCAATTTTATTTTTTCCAAAATATTTTTAGATCAACGATCTCATTTTATCCTCACAATATTCCAGGAGAGTAGGAAGAGATAGATATTATTATCACCTCCATTTTACCATTGAAGAAACCGAGATTTAGGGAAGGCAAACAACTTGCCCAAGGTCACAAAGCAGGCCAGAGACAGAGCTCGGACTAGAAGCTAGATCTCCTGACTCCAAACTTCTTGCTCTTTTCACCAGAGCATACTGCCTCTCCTCTGACAATAATAAGGGTATTTTTTAAGTACTTATTATATGCCAAGGACTGTACTAAGTACTGGAGTAGGTATAAGATAATCAGGTCAGACACATGCCTATTCTTCACTGGGTTCACAGTCTAAGGAGGAAGGAGAATAGGTATTGAACCATCATTTTAAAGATGAGGAACTGAGGGCCAGACAAGTTAAGTGACTTGCTCAAGGTCACATGACAGGTAAGTGGCAGAGCTGGGATTAGAACCCAGGTCCTCTGTCTCCCAAACTATGACCTTTGGCCCGAATCACACCGCCTCCCTGTGGTAAAAAGACATAAGATTTAATGAAAATAGACCAGACTGGAGAATAAAGAAAATCCTGAATGGAGCTGAACAAAGTTCTTTTTTGTAGTATTTTTTGAGTGCTTACTATATGTCAAGCACTGCTCTAAACTCCGCGGAAGACATACGTTAATCAGCTTTACACAGTCGCTTTCCTTATGAGGTCACAGTATAAGTAGGAGGGAGAACAGATATTGAATCTCCATTTTGCAGTTGAGGAAACTACAGCACAGAGAAACTAAGTGACTCGACCTAGGTCACACAGCACACGAGTGACAGAGCCAGGATTTGAAATCATGTCTTCTGGTTCTCAGGCTCATGCTTTATCCAGTTGGCTACGCTGCTTCCCATGGTCTCTTTTGACATTAGGTGCCAATCAGTTTTACCAGATTCATTTAGAACCTCTTTAAAGTGAAGTTAAAATTTTATACATATACAAATCTTGTACCTATTTCAAGAACCAAAAAGAATATTCCAGTTGTGGGGATTCATTCATTCATTCAATCATATTTATTGAGCGCTTACTGTGTGCAGAGCACTGGACTAAGAGCTTGGGAAGTACAAGTTGGCAACATGGAGTGACGGCCCCTACCCAACAGCAGTCTCACAGTCTAGAAGAGGGAGACAGACAACAAAACAAAACATATTAACAAAATAAAATAAAGAGAATAAATATGTACAAATAAAATAAATAAATAAGAGTAATAAGCACGTACAGACATATATACATACATGCAGGTGCTGTGGGGAGGGGAAGGAGGTAAGGCGGGGATGGGGGGAGGGGGAGAGGAAGGAGGGCGCTCAGGCTGCGAAGGCCTCCTGGAGGAGGTCTTTCTTTCATTCATTCATTCATTCTTTCATTCAATCGTACTTTTTGAGCGTTTACTGTGTGCAGAGCACTGTACTAAGCGCTTGGGAAGTACAAGCTAGCAACATATAGAGATGGTCCCTACCCAACAGCGGGCCCACAGTCTAGAAGGGGGAGATAGACAACAAAGTAAAACATATTAACAAAATAAAATAAATAGAATAGTAAATATGTACAAGTAAAACAAATAAGTAGAGTAATAAATATGTACATTCACTCATTCATTCATTCAATCATATTTATTGAGTGCTAACTGTGTGCAGAGCACTGTACTAAGCGTTTGGGAAGTCCAAGTCGGCAACATCTAGAGACAGTCCCTACCCAACAGCGGGCTCACAGTCTAGAAGGGGGAGACAGACAACAAAACAGAACATATAAGCCAAATAAAATAAATACAATAAATATGTACAAGTAAAATAAATAGAGTAATAAATACATACAGACATATATGCATATATACAGGTGCTGTGGTGAGGGGAAGGAAATAAGGCAGGGGGGTGGGGAGGGGGAGATGAAGGAGGGGGCTCAGTCTGGGAAGGACTCCTGGAGGAGGTCTTTCATTCATTCATTACTCTTAATACCACAGGGTAATATAAATCTGAGCAAATTGCCCAGTGTATTGTTGCTAAAGAGATTAATGTGGAATTAGAGGATTAATTACACGAGTATGCAATTTATCAGAGTAAGCTAGTGAAAATGGTGAAAATGTACATATTTTATAACATAAAACAGCTATAGACGAGCTAAAAACCTAAATTTAAGAGATATTAAATTCCAATTTTCTTGGTCAAAGAAGGCATTATTGTCTTGAGAGAAAAATTAAAAGAAGAATCTAATTGCTCATAAAGGAAAGGGTTGAGCTGCTCATGTTCAGAAAGGTTCCCATTTGTAGGGGAACTAGTTCCCCAGGAAAATGGCAGGATTGAGTGCAAAATACTATTGAGACCTCCAGACAATACTGAAAGAGGCTCACTGGCACTAATTGGAAATTGAGTTGGCACCTAGCTTGGCTGTAGTTGGAACTGACCACCAATTAGGTGAACTTTTGCTCTTACTATACCTTTCAGACATGCAGTGTCAAATATGAGTATTGCATAGCAATAGACTCCTTGGAATGGACATGCTAGAGTATATAATATGCAAGTGTCCCCTAAGCCTGAATAGTAGGCAGTGTGGATAGAAAAGGAAAAGACAAACATCCCTCCACCCTCTGAAATGTGTGGAAAAAATTTGCATCAGAGTACAGGTAAGGTTTTCTCCATAGGTTTTCTACTACACTTTTTTCCTTATCCATCCATTAATCAATCAATCGATGGAATTTATTGAACTCTTACTATGTGCAGAGCATTGTACTAAGGGCTGAGATAATGCAGTACAACAGAGTTGTCATGTCACGTTCCCTGCCCGCAATAACCTTGCATTATAAATGGGAAAAGAGAAATAAACATAGATGAATAATTAATAATACATAACTTAAAGAAGTGGTATACGTGCTAGGGGTTGAGGATAGGGGGAATATCAAATACCCAAAGGTCACAGATGCAGGTGATACAGAAAGTGCTAAGTCATGTAAATGTAAATGTTTTAAGGTGACAGTGGAATGAAGCAATATGGGAAGGAAGAAATCATTTAGGAAATGCCTTTTGGAGGAGGTGGAATTTCAGGAGGGTTTTGAAAATGAGAAGAGGTAAAAGCTTGGATATTTGAAGGGGAAGGGTATTATAGAAAGGAAGAAGGATGTGAGCAAGGGTTAGGAGATGGGAGAGTAGAAAGAGGCAGTCATAAGTTAATGGCAACACCATTACTGAGGGCTAAAGGGACAGGATGATGCTGGTATTATTGACTAAAACGTGAAGTTTAAGTGAAAGTATTGGATGAGGAAGTTTCTATACAAGTAGGAAACCCAGGATTTGGAATTTTAATTGCCAAAAAGGCGGCAGGAACATGTAGAAGATCTCTGGGTAGATCTCTAAGTTTTAAGTGGGGCCTTTGGGTAGCATTGGAGGGTAGAAATTAATAAATCTTATTTTCTGGGAATGAGAATCACTGAAAATCATTTCAGGAAGGAGGGTTTAGGCCATATTGGGAGATGGTAATATTGGTAATTGGTAATATTGGTAATGATGGCTTAAATATGTGGATGGAATGAGAAAGAGGATCCAAGAATAATCCCAAAGTAATGGGCTTGTGAGACAGGAAAGATGGTGGTGCAATCAACAGGGATGGGAAAGTGAGCAGGATGATAGTGTTTGGGTGGGGAGATAAGAAGTTCAGTTTTAGCCATATTAAGTTTGAGGTGATGGAAGGACATACAAGCATAGATATAGGCAGGAGAAAATGCAAGACTGCAGAGAAGGAGAGAGATCAGGGCTGGTGATGTAGATTTGGTTGTCATCAGCATAGAGGTGATACTTGCAGCCATGTAGTCATCCTATCCCGACTGGATTACTTCATCAGCCTCCTCTCCGATCTCCCATCCTCCTGTCTCTCCCCACTTAAATCCATACTTTACGCCACTTCCCGGATCATCTTTGTGCAGAAACGCTCTGGACATGTTACTCCCCTCCTCAAAAACTCCAGTGGCTACCAATCAACTTACTTAACAGGCAAAAACTCCTCACTCTCGGCTTCAAGGCTCTCCATCACCTCACCCACTCCTACCTCACCTCCCTTCTCTCCTCCTACAGCCCAGCCCGCACCCTCTGCTCCTCTGCCGCTGAGCTCCTCACTGTGCCTCGTTCTCGCCTCTCCCGCCGTCGACCTCCGGCCCACGTCATCCCCCTGGCCTGGAATACCCTCCCTCTGCACATCCGCCAACCTAGCTCTCTTCCTCCCTTCAAAGCCCTAATGAGAGCTCGCCGCCTCCAGAAGGCCTTCCCAGACTGAGACCCCTCCTCCCCCTCCCCATCCCCCAGCCTTACCTCCTTCTCCTCCCCACAGCACCTGTATATATGTATATATGTTTGTACGTATTATTACTCTATTTATTTATTATACCTGTACATATTTATTCTATTTATTTCATTTTGTAAATATGCTTTGTTTTATTGTGTCTCCCCCTTCTAGACTGTGAGCCCTCTGTTGGGTAGGGACCGTCTCCATATGTTGCCAAGTTGTACTTCCTAAGCGCTTAGTACAGTGCTCTGCACACAGTAAGCGCTCAATAAATATGATTGATTGAATGAATGAATGAATGTGTGCAAATCAGTTTTCCAAGGAAGTGGGTGTAGATGGAGCAAAGAAGGGGACCCAGAACTGAACCTTGAGGGACACCCACAGTTAGGGGGCGGAGGCAGAGGAGGAGTCAATGAGACTGAAAATGCATGGCCCGAGAGATAGGAGGAGAACCAGGAGAGGACAGTGTCAGTGAAGCTGACATTGGATAATCTTTCCAGGAGATGGGAGTAGTCAATAATGTGGTTAATCTCACTGACTGCTCTTCTACTACAACCCAGCCCACCCACTTCGCTCCTCTAAATCTAACCTTCTCACTGTACTTCAGTCTCATATATCTCACTGCTGAGCCCTTGCCCACATTCTATTTCTGGCCTATACCACTCTCCATTCTCAAATCTGATGGACAATTATTCTTCACGCTTTCGAAGCCTTATTGAAGGGATACCTTCTCCAAGAGACCTTCGTTGTCTCAACCCTCCTTTTTTCTTCTCCCATTATCTTCTGTGTCTCCCTCACTTATTCCCTTTATTCAACCCCCTCCACTGCCCCACAACACTTCCGTACATATCTGTAATTTATTTATTTATTGTAATGTCTGTCTCCCCCTCTTGACTTCAAGCTCATTTGGACAGTGAATGTGTCTTGTTTACTGTTATATTGTACTCTCCCAAGGTTTTAATCCAGGGTTCTGCACACAACAAGTGCTCAACAAATACAGTTAAATGAATGGACATTGTCGAAGGCATCTGAGAGGTCAAGAAGTATTAGGAAGCTTGTCAGGAGTGGGATGAACACAATACTAAAGAGAAGGTGTAGCTAATCTTTTCCAAAAAGGAGTTTGCAGTTAGATGGGGAGACAGACATTAAAACAAATTAGAGTTGGATTTGGGAAAGCTTCTCTGCATTCTCTATCTGTTCGTCACGCAGTCACTGCTCCTTCTCATGATCACTGAAAGCTGGCTCTCTCAAAATGACACTGTCTCCCTGCTATCTCCAAAGGAGGCCTTGTTGTCTCTCACTCCCTAAGTGGGACTCACTGGGAAAAGGGGGAGGAGCGGGACGCCTCCTCACTCCCCAGTGCCAACTTTCACATTATTCCAACTCCCCCATCCCTCTCTTTCCTATTCCTATCTTTGAAACCAACATCATCTGCCTCTACCACCCAAACAAGTTAGTAATCACTGTCATCTACGTCCAATTTTCTGAAACAATTGATTACTTCATCACATTCCTTCTCTCATTCTCCATCCCTACATTGATCCTTAGGGGCTTCAAAATCCACGTGGATGTTCCTGATGACCCCTCCACTGCCTGCTTCCTCTCACTCCTCAACTCCATTGACCACCTGCTCCACCTCACCTCAGCCACTCATCAGGTTAAACACACACTCGATCTCCTCATTTCTAATCATCAAAAAATCTCAACTTTCAACTCTGAAATCCTTCTGTATGACCACCACCTGTTCACCTGCCTTCTCTTCAACATGTTCCCTCCCTGCTAATCTACCATGTTTCCCTACAGACACCTCCAATATATTCATCTAAACCAATTTTCTCAAGTCTTCGTGTCCCATTTTGTCTCCAAACCTAAACTATCTTCCTTTGATGACCTAACTGGCATCATCAATACCATCCTCTCTACCGACTCACTCACTCCCTTTATCTCACTTGCTACCCTAACTCTTTGCTGATCTCATACCACTAATCCACAGCACTGGATCACCTCCACCATCCACTTCCTTCGCTTCTGGGCACAAGCTTTGGAGTGCTGCTGATGGAAATCCCGGTAGCAGGCTGACCCAATCCATCTTCTTTTCATCCTTGCCTGTTTTACCTCTTCCTTCTCTTCTTCCCAGAAAAAAATATTTTCTCCTTATTGACTCCCTTGCTTATTGCCCTAACCAACCATTTAACTCTCTCAACAAAACCCTTGTCCCTCTCCGCTCCTTTCCCAACCAATCTTTCCCGTAATGACCTGGTCCCATGTTATACTGAGATAATTGCTATGATCAAGCGTCATCTCCCTAAAATCTCCCCTGCTCCTCTCCAGTTCCTCCCCCTTCCTATGGCCTTTTCTTCAGCTCTTTCATTTTTCCTGAGAAGAAGCTCAAGAGGAGAGCTCCTTCCACCTCTCAAAATCTATCCCACCACCTGAAACTCCAACCCCATCCCTTCATACCTTATCAAAACACTTGCCCTTGCTTCTTTCTTCCCTAACCCCATATTCAACCATTCACTTTCCAAGGGCTTCTTCCCGACTGCTTTCTAACCTGTTTATGACTCCCTAGTCCTTAAAAACCCTCCCTTAATCTCACAATTGTCTTCAGTTATTTCCCCATCTCCCACTTTCCATTATTTTCCAAAATCCTTGACCGAATTGTTTACACCGGCTACCTCCACTTCCTCTCCTCCAATTCTCTACTTGACACCCTTCAATCTGGCTTCCACACACGTCAATCCACCAATACTGCCCTCTCAAAAGTCACCAATCATCTCCTTCTTGTCAAATCCAATAACACCTACTCTATCCTTATCCTCCACAACCTCTCAGCTGCCTTTAACACTGTGGACCCCAGCCTTCTCCGAGAAATAGTATCCAACTTTGGCATCACTGATGCTGTCTATTCCTTGTTTTCTTCCTTTCCCTCTAGCCGCTCCCCTGCCTTCCTTCTCTGTCTCCCACATCCTAACTGTGGGAGTTCCTCAAGTCTTAGTCTGGATTCCCTTCTATTCACCATTTACACCCACTCCCCTGGAGAAGTCATTCATTCCCATAGCTTCAACTGCTGTCTCTATATTGATTATTCCCCAATATACCTCTCTAGCCTTGACCTGTAGATTCATATTTCCTCCTGCCTTCAGGATAGCTTCACTTGGATGTTTTGCTGACAGCTCAAATTCAACATGTCAAAAATACAGCCCCCCTGATTTTCCCAGGTAGATATTGAGCAGTTACAATGTGCAGAGCACTGTAGTAAGTGATTTAGATGCAGTTGCTGTCTACACTGATGGAAAGGTTGGGGGGGTTGTAGACATCACAAGCCTCACTGTATCACAAGCCTGTAACCTTTGCATTGTCTTTGATTCATATCTCTCATGTAATCCACAAATTCAGTCTTTCACCAAATCCTGTCAGTTCTCCTGTCCCAACAATGTTAAAATCGGGATTTTCCTCTCCATCCAAAACTGCCATCATGATGATCAAAGCACCTATCCTGTTCTGCATTGATTACTGCATTGGTCTCCTTGTTGACAGCCCAGCCTTCTAACTCTCCCCACATCAGTACATACTCAGATCTGCTACTCAGATCGTTTTTCCTATAAAATCATTCAATCCACATCTCCACACTCCTCAAAGACCTAGAGTGGTTTCCCATCCACCTCCTCATCAAACAGAAACTCCATAATATCATCTGCTTTAAAATATTCAATCACCTTGTCCCCTTCTCTATTACCTCTCTGATTTCCTCCTACAACCCAGCCTACACCCTTCACTCCTCTAATTCATTCATTCATTCAAAATTTATAGAGCGCTTACTGTGTGCAGAGCACCCTACTAAGCACTTGGGAGAGTACAATACAACAATAAAAACATATATTCCCTGCCCACAATGAACTTACAGTTTAGAGTAGGGGACATGGACATCAAACAAATAAATAAAGACTGATATGTACATAAGTGCTGTTGGGATGGGAGGTGGGAAGGGCAAAGGGATGAAGTCCAGGTGATGCAGAAGGGATGGGAGTTGAGGAGAGTGGAAGGAGGGCTTAGTCTGGAAAGATTTCTTGGAGGAGATGTGCCTTCAGTAAAGCTTTGGATGTGGGGTTGAGGGGAGAGAAATTGTCTGTCATTAGAGAAGGGAGGGTGCTCCAGGCCTGAGGTAGGATGTGAGCCAGGGGTTGGCTGAGAGACAAGTGAGACAGGCACAGTGAAAAGGTTAGCAGCACCAGAGGAGCAAAGTGTGCAGGCTGGATTGTAGAAGGAGAGAAGTGAGGTGAAGTAGGAGAGGGCAGGGTGGTGGAGTGCTTTAAAGCCAATGGTGAGGAGTTTTGTTTGATGCAGAGGTAGTTGGGCAACCACTGGAGTTTTTTTTAAGGTGCTGGGTAACGTCCCAAACATTTTGGTAGAAAAATGATCTGGACAGCAGAGTGAAGTATGGACTGGAGTAGGGAGAGAAAGGTGGCTGAGGCGTTAGCAAAGAGTTTGAAGTAGTAATCTACGTAGGATAGGATAAGTGATTGTATTAACGTGATAGTAGCTTTGATAGAGAAGAAAGGGCATATTTTAGCTATGTTGTGAAGGTGGGACCGACAGGATTTAGTGATGGATTGAATATGTGGATCTATTGCGAACTTACTCATTTCATTCACTAATTCATTCATTCATTGCATTTATTCATTCATTCAACCAATCAATTGTAGTTATTGAGCGCTTACTGTGTGCAGAGCACTGTACTAAGCACTTGGGAGAGTACTATATAAGAATAAACAGTCACATTCCCTGCCCATATCAAACTTATAGTCTACAGGGGGAGACAGACATTGATGTACATAAATGAATAAATAAATAATTAATCTCATCTATCTCATTGCCAACCTCTTGCCCACGTGCTGCCTGAGGTCTGGAATTCCTTCCCCCTACATGTCCAATAGATGATCACTCTGTCCATCTTCAGAGCCTTATTAGGAGGATATCTCCTTCAAGAGGTCTTCTTTGACTAAGCCCTCATTTCCTCTTCTCCGACTCCCTTCTGGGTCACTTTTGCACTTGGATTTGCACCATTTATTCATCCCACCATCAAACCTGCAGACCCTAAGACCCTCTAGACTGTAGGTTCATTGTGGACAGGGAATGTGTGTTATATTTATATTTGTTATATTTTTCTCGTCCAAACACTTAGTATAGTGTTGTGCGTTTGGTAAGCACTCAATAAATATAATTACCTGACCCACATTACTTCGGTATATATCCATAATTCATGTATTTATATCAATATAAGCTCCCTAGGGGCAGAGGACTGTGATACTGATTTTGTTCTATTTTACTGTATAAGAACTTAGTACATGGATCTGGACACAGTAAGTGCTCAATAAATATAATTGATTGATTGGTTCTGGATTATACTCCCTTCACTGCACAGAAAATACTCTCTTAAAGGTCACTAAAGATCTCCTTCTTGCCAAGCGCTTAGTCCAGTGGTCTGTGCAAAGTAAGCACTCAGTAAATAAGACAGAATGAATGCCAAATTCATTCATTCATTCATTCAATCGCATTTATTGAGCACTTACTATGAGCAGAGCACTGGACTAAGCGCTTGGAAAGTATAAGTTGGCAACATATAGGGACGGTTCCTGCCCAACAGCAGACTCACAGTCTAGAAGGGGGAGATAGACAACAAAACAAAACATATTAACAAAATAAAGTAAATAGAATAGTAAATATGTACAAGTAAAATAAATAAAGTAATAAATATGTACAAACATATATACAGGTGCCGTGGGGTGGGGAAGGAGGTAGGGTGGGGGGGATGGGGATGATGAGAAGGGGGAGAGGAAGGAGGGGGAATCCAATAACACCTACTCAATCGTAATTCTCCTCGACCTTTCAGCTGCCTTCAATCTTATCCTTAAAAAATATCCAACCGTGGTTTCACTGACACTATCTTCTCCTGGTTCTCCTCCTAGTCTAGTTGCTCCTTCTTCGTCTCTTTCACAGGCTCCTCCTCTTCCTCTCACCCCTTAACTGTGGGGATTCTTCAAGGCTCAGTTCTGGATCCCCTTCTATTCTCCAACTACACTCACGCTCTTGGAGAACTCATTCACTCCCATGGTTTTAAACAACCATCTCTAAGCAGGCGATCCAAAATCACCCTCTCTGCAGTCTTGCATTTCCTCCTGCTTTCAGGACATCTCTACTTGGATGCCCGCCATCTCAAACTTAACATATTCCAAAGAGAACTCATCTTTCCATCCAAACCCCGTCGTCCCCATGACTTCCCCATCGCTGTAGACAGCACTTCCATCCTCCCTATCTCACAAGCCCATAACCTTTGTGTAATTCTTTACTCATCTCTCTCATTAATTCATTTATTCAATCGTATTTATTGAGTGCTTAGAGTGTGCATAGCACTGTACTAAGCGTTTGGGAAGTACAAGTCGGAAACATATAGAGATGGTCCCTACCCAACAACCAGCTCACAGTCTAGATGGGGGAGACAGACAACAAAACAAAACATGTAGATAGAGAACACGCATTCAATACTCATATTTAATCTATCAC